>NW_024043045.1:0-29700 GCF_014851395.1 Micropterus salmoides | reverse complement strand
TGCAGACTAATTTTGTAAAGATACAAATAATGAAAAGGCCAATGGAAAACTTTTTTTGTATTACCAGATGTTCTTACTGTTCAGGTAATTACATTGCTGACAATGTTCACATCAGTAGTTAGCAAAAAGAGCACACTGATGGCTGCACCACGGTGCGTCACGTCAGGCTGTTCTGAGTTCTGTTTGCAGAAAACGGTGTTATGAGGGAACTACAGGCTGCTTAAGCTCAAAGAAGAGGAGAATGTTCAGCTCAAAAATGTCTTGTGTGTCAAACAAGTGGAAAACAACACAATATATGCATGTTCTTTAAGTACAAAAGGAACAGCCATACCAACTTCTATAAACACAGCTGTGCCTGTTTACTTACATGTAGCCCGATCAGTACATTTCTAACTTTCATTTGACATTCAGTTTGGTGTGAAATTGCAAATTAGCTTTGGTTTTATCGAGTATTGTCTGGTTTTCGCTTCAGCTGGAAGAACCTTTGTTTTGTGTTTGTCTCTGTGTGGACAGACATAATGTGAGCTAACTCTTCATGATTCCTCCACAGAGTCCACCAGCAGAGCTCAGAGGTTCCCAGAGGTCAGTCTGCCCAGCAGCATCAAACACACCTGGACTCCATATTTATGGTCTGTACATGTACAACAACTACTTTTACATCTATTCTGTTCTCAATAATCTCCACGCTGCACTTTTTGGTTGAATTGATTGCCAGTCTGTAACAACATGGATCTGATGTTTTGTTCCATGATTTGACTTCCAGCTTCTGGAGGAGACATTGTCACTTTTGTCAAGAATGAAATAAAGAAGATCCAGAATGTCCTGAGTTTAGATTACCCAGAATGCTTAGAGAGTCAGAGGGAGGATGAAGAGGTGTTGGAGGGTGAGGATGAAGAGCAGAGGAGGAACAGTAGAGAAGCATTTCTGAAGATCACACTGCACTTCCTGAGGAGAATGAAGCAGGATGAGCTGGCTGAGCGTCTGCAGAGCAGTAAGAGGATTTCTCTAAAGATTTAACCTGCTGGATAACCGGGACATTTACTGATGACATTTACTGATATATATATATATATATATATATATATATTATATAAATTCATTAGAAAAATGAAATTGTCATATTTGCTTTGTAACTCAGGTAATGATCTTCTTTGTTTGTTTAGACACGTTTGCTCCAGTTTGTTTCCAGCATAAACTAAAATCCAACCTGAAGAAGAAGTTCCAGTGTGTGTTGAGGGCATTGCTAAAGCAGGAAACCAGACTCCTCTGAACCAGATCTACACAGAGCTCTACATCACAGAGGGAGGGACTGCAGAGGTCAATGATGAACATGAGGTCAGACAGATTGAAACAGCATCCAGGAAACCAGCCAGACCAGAAACAACCATCAGACAAGAAGACATCTTTAAAGCCTCACCTGGAAGAGATGAACCAATCAGAACAGTGATGACAAAGGGAGTGGCTGGCATTGGGAAAACAGTCTTAACACAGAAGTTCACTCTGGACTGGGCTGAAGACAAAGCCAACCAGGACATACATTTCACATTTCCATTCACTTTCAGAGAGCTGAATGTGCTGAAAGAGAAAAAGTACAGCTTGGTGGAACTTGTTCATCACTTCTTTGTTGACATCAAGGTAGCAAGAATCTGCAGGTTTGAAGAGTTCCAGATTGTGTTCATCTTTGACGGTCTGGATGAGTGTCGACTTCCTCTGGACTTCCACAACAATGAGGTCCTGACTGATGTTACAGAGTCCCTCAGTGGATGTGCTGCTGACAAACCTCATCAGGGGGAACCTGCTTCCCTCTGCTCGCCTCTGGATAACCACACGACCTGCAGCAGCCAATCAGATCCCTCCTGAGTGTGTTGACATGATGACAGAGATCAGAGGGTTCACTGACCTACAGAAGGAGGAGTACTTCAGGAAGAGGTTCAGAGATGAGGAGCAGGCCAGCAGAATCATCTCCCACATCAAGACATCACGAAGCCTCCACATCATGTGCCACATCCCAGTCTTCTGCTGGATCACTGCTACAGTTCTGGAGGAGGTGTTGAAGACCAGAGAGGGAGGAAGCTGCCCAAGACCCTGACTGAGATGTACATCCACTTCCTGGTGGTTCAGACAAAAGTGAAGAACGTCAAGTATGATGGAGGCTCTGAGACAGATCCACACTGGAGTCCAGAGAGCAGGAATGATTGAGTCTCTGGGAAAACTGGCTTTTGAGCAACTGCAGAAAGGAAACCTGATCTTCTATGAATCAGACCTGACAGAGTGTGGCATCGATATCAGAGCAGCCTCAGTGTACTCAGGAGTGTTCACACAGATCTTTAAAGAGGAGAGAGGGCTGTACCAGGACAAGGTGTTCTGCTTCGTCCATCTGAGCGTTCAGGAGTTTCTGGCTGCTCTTCATTCCATCTGACCTTCATCAACTCTGTGTCAACCTGCTGGCAGAAGAACAATCAACCTCCCAGAAGTCTGAAACAAGGAAAGATGAATCTGCAGTGACACAGTTCTACCAGAGTGCTGTGGACAAGGCCTTACAGAGTCCAAATGGACACCTGGACTTGTTCCTCCGCTTCCTCCTGGGACTTTCCCTGCAGACCAATCAGACTCTCCTACAAGGTCTGCTGACACAGACAGGGAGTAGCTCAAAAAACAATCAGGAAACAGTCGAGTACATCAAGAAGAAAATCGAAGAGACTCCCTCTGCAGAGAAAAGCATCAATCTGTTCCACTGTCTGAATGAACTGAAGGATCGTTCTCTAGTGGAGCAGATCCAACAGTCCCTGAGTTCAGGAAGTCTCTCCACAGATGAACTCTCTCCTGCTCAGTGGTCAGCTCTGGTCTTCATCTTACTGTCATCAGAAAAAGATCTGGACGTGTTTGACCTGAAGAAATACTCTGCTTCGGAGAAGACTTTTCTGAGACTGCTGCCAGTGGTCAAAGCCTCCAAGAAAGCTCTGTAAGTGGGATTTACTCATCAATAAATACTCTGCTGTCTTTCAAGAGGAGAAAATAAAATACTGTCTTACTTGTTTCCTTACTGTTGTTTCTTCAGACTGAGTTGCTGTAACCTCTCAGAGAGAAGCTGTGAAGCTCTGTCCTCAGTTCTCAGCCTGGAGTCCTGTAGTCTGAGAGAGCTGGACTTGAGTAATAATAACCTGCATGATTCAGGATTGAAGCTGCTGTCAGCTGGACTGGAGAGTCCGCACTGTACGCTGAAAATGCTCAGGTCAGGATTCATTTTCCCTTTTAATGGTTCACCATTTAAATTTTTTCGTCTTCTTTCACTAGTCATATTTTGATTAATGCGCTTTGCACATGTCTAGTACATGTCTTTATTCTCCCTTTTCGGCTAAAACGTCACTCTTCATTAACACATGTTAATGTTTGCTGTTGTAACTATTGAATGGATTTTTCATCCCCTCAGGATGAACTTTACTAACGTTGGTGATCCTCAGACTGCTGTCATCACTTTGGTTTATGTCCAGTACATCGCAAAATTTATGACAGTCACATCAGCCTCAGCTAGTAAATTAGTAACAAACTATACTAATGCTAAACATGAACAGGCTAGCATTGTCATTGTAAGCATGCTGATAATAAGCATTTAGCTAGTACAGCCTCAGAGCTGCTAACATGGCTGTAGACTATTTGGGCCCTATTTTCACAATTTAAGAGCACAGCGTGAAGGTCATGGCAGCTTTGAGTTTGGCTCGTATTGAACTTGAATTCTGCTAGTTTAACATCGGAAGAAATGTTCAGTGTACCTGGTGGTATTGATATTGATAGAAATATTGATGATATTATATTATATTGGTGATAATATTGGTGATATTGATAGAAATGTATATGTAATATAAAAACTGTCTCTTATCATAAAGCCTAATGTTACTCTTCAGCTCTGTGGTTTATCAGTGAAGCAGACTGGACTCTGTTAACAGACATACAGTTGACGCTGTCTCCTCTATGACACATCTTGATCCTCACTGCGCTTCCATGTGTTTTTTTTTATTGTGAGTTTTATTGATGCATGAGTATTTTCTTTAATGATTTACTTTCATGATAAGAGAGGCTGCTGTCAGTTATTTTAAACATTTCCATGAACGCAGTGAAGTCGTAGCAAATATTGTGGGGCGTTTTAGCAGCAAAAGAATAAAACTGTAGTTATAAACTTTATATGAAAGGGCAGAGGACAGAAAATTCAACTTTTAGCTTCAGAAAAAATTTAGAAGCTCTGATGGAGCTCAGGATTGATCCGAACAGTTTCACTGTATGACCCTGGACTGTTTGTGAGACCTTAAATGTGTAGAAGAACACAGAACATGACAACACTCCCATGGACGCACAGGTTTGCGCAAGTGCATTAGCTGTTACATAACATTGGCACTGGGTGTGAAAATGTCAACTGTGTTGGTTGGAAACTAGCAATGCCACTTGCGCTGAGCTTTGCGTGGCTTTGTGCTGGGTGCAAGATATGTCCCTTTAACATTAAATCACAGTGACACGGTTACTGTTAACTCACTGATAAAGTAATTGTATTATTAGGGCCTCCAGCGTGCCTGTGGCGTGGCGTCCATTATCGACGATTCACCACAAAACAGGAAGTTGTTATAACTTCAGTGTACATGCTAACATCTGCACCAAATTTGATATGTATGATAAATGAACACATCCATATGCCAAACTCATAGTCATAGCGCTCCCGTGGCACGTTTTACCTACATGTAGGAAATTTCTGCGGCATGTATCATGTCTAGATGCACAAAAAACTCTCTTGGAGCCATTGCCTAAAGCCAACAGGAAGTCGGCTATTTTGGATTTAATGGTCATTTTTGGTGATTTACAGGCTACTTACTTCAACAAACTCCTCCTAGAGAATTAGGTCGATCACCTTCCAATTTAGCTGAGCAGCCTAAACCCACTGACTATTAAAAGTTGTACAAACAGTGAGTTCTTTCATCAAACGTTGTGCCTGTGGCACCTAAAATTGATGATTCGCCATGAAACAGGACATTTTTGTAACTGTTTGATAAGAGCTTTGAACACATCTACAAGTCATAGCACCACCTACTGGTAACAGAAGTGACTACTTCTATGCCGTGATGAACCACATCTTGCAGATTGACAATATGTACTTCAAAACTATGTCAAAAATCATTAAACATTGAGGATGTTATGTTGTAATGCTTGTGAGTTTTCCTTCAATGACGTATCTGTGGCATGGCTGCGAAGTTCCATGCTTCGCCATGACAGAGGAAGTCATCGTAACTTCGCTGCACATGCTCAAATCTGTACAAAACTTTATGAACTTGATAACGGTCCCGCCCCGAACACATCTACATGCCAATTCAGTTATAGTCGTAGCGCCACCTATTGACAACAGGAAGTAAGTTCTGTGTGATACTGAGGTGTCTGGGGTGTGGATGCGGCACTCCCCCACGCTTTACGTACAATGGCCCGTTTAATTTATACAATTATTTGGAGATTGTTTCCTCTTGTATCTGACTGACACAGCAGGATCCACAGATGATGTTTTGCGTTTTTGCAGGCTGTCAGGCTGTCTGATCACAGAGCGAGGCTGTGCTTCTTTGGCCTCAGCTCTGAGATCCAACCCCTCCCACCTGAGAGAGCTGGACCTGAGCTACAATCATCCAGAGGAATCAGGGGTGAAGCAGCTGTCTGTTGGACTGGAGGATCCACAATGGAAACTGGATATTCTCAGGTATAAAGACTGACAGTTAGTCTTACAGAGGAGGGCCTTTTGTTTGATGGTGGATATGAGTGTTATATGAACAATCAAAGGTGTAAGAAGGCTTTTTCCTTCTCTCAAAACAGAAACCCTGGTTGAACACGAAAAGACATATTTGTGTATATTTCACTAGGCGATTTCACTATAAACCGCGCTCACGGTTTTGGAACTGTAAAGATTCAGATGGACGACTGTTTCTGTTCTCAAAAAAGGGACATCATGGCATCCATAACCTCTGCACAGTGAAAACAATTAACAACTGGACTTGGTTGAAGATACTAGAAGACGTTACATCCCTCATCCAAAGGACTTCAGTTCTGACTGACTAGTAGGAAACTAAGCAATTAACCTCAGTGGGGACGTTTGCCAGGATCGTCGATACCACTAGTTCATTAGTGTTCCTGGCTGTTGCAACAACAGTTGTCATGGTTGTTAGGACTACCCAACGCCAAGACTGAACGGCCATCGTTGGCATCCTCACCTGAGGCCAATAGGTTACGTTTGTTGAGTTTCCTGGGAAGTGATGAAAGGACAGCATTGTAAGTGGGGGATAAGTGGTGGCATAGACCCTCTCCCCTGTTCAATGACGGCTTCTCCACCCTGGTGTAGATGCTTCCTTGACACCTCTTTCAAACCATCCATCTTCTCTGTCTAAAATGTGCACCTGGTGGTCCTCAAACGAGTGTCCTCTGTCCTTCAGATGTAAGTAGACAGCAGAGTCTTGACCTGAGGAGTTGGCCCTTCTGTGTTGAGCCATGCGTTTGTGTAGTGGTTGTTTAGTCTCCCCAATATACAGGTCTGTGCATTCCTCACTGCATTGGACCGCATACACTAGATTGCTTTTCTTGTGTTTGGGTGTGCGGTCTTTGGGGTGGACCAGCATCTGTCTTAGTGTGTTCTTGGTTTTAAAAAACACAGGGATGTTGTGTTTGTTGAAAATCCTCCTGAGTTTCTCTGATACTCCAGACACGTATGGCATCACAATGTTGTTGTATTTGACCTTCTTTTCCTCCCCTGTAGTTTTGTTCTTCTTGGATCTTGTGGCTGTTTTCACAAAGGTCCATTTAGGGTATCCACAGGCTGTAAGTGCCCCCTTCAGGTGGTTCTGTTCCTTCTCTCTGGCTTTGGCGCTTGTTGGTATGTTTTCCGCTCTGTGGTGCAGTGTTCTCATGACCCCCAGCTTGTGCTCCAGTGGGTGGTGGGAATCGAAGAGTAGGTATTGATCTGTTTGTGTGTGTGTTTTCTGTAAACACCAATTTGCAGGCTCTTGTCTTCCTCAATGTGTACAGCGCAGTCCAGGAAGGCCAAACTGTTGTTGTGGACATCTCCTCATGTGAACTTGATGTTACTGTCCACAGAGTTGATGTGTTCTGTGAAGGCTTTCCAAGACTTTGATTTTGACCCATGTGTCGTCCACATACCTGTACCAGTGGCTCGGTGCTGTTCCTCTGAAGGAGTTGAGGGCTTTGCTCTCCACTTCTTCCATGTAGATGTTCGCCACAATCGGGGATATTGGTGAACCCATGGCACAGCCATTCTGTCTGTAGAATCCTCAGTTGTGCTGGAAATAGGTGGTGTTTAGACAGAGGTCGAGTAATTTGCAGAACTGGTCAGGGCTGAGGCTAGTTCTGTTGTCCAGGGTGTTGTCTTGTGTTAGCCGTTTCCTTACGGTTTCTACTGCTTCTATGGTGGGGATGCAGGTGAACAATGAAGTCACATCATAGGATATCATGGTTTCATCTGGGTCCAGACTATAGATGAAAAATAGCCTTCGGGCTAATTCTGGCATATTTACATTGCTGAAAAGCTAAGATGTCCATTAATATGCACTGTCCCTTTTAAATAAAATAAAAAATAAAATTTGCTTGTGGTCTTGCTGACAGACCTGACAAAGCATGATAAATGTTTATTTTGGGAACAGAAGGGAAATACTACTGACATGGATGTTTACAGAGGTAACTTAGATTTCATTCCATTTCAGATGTATAGACTTTCTCTTATGTACTGCATTATTTGGTTACTGTATTATTTCTGTGTGAAAAGCAGCCACTGAAAGCCAACAAAGAAATGTTAATGTGAATATAATATATATATAATGCTAATATAAAACCTCTCATTTAAGAATGCTATACATCCTTAGTGTTGTAAAATAAATTAATGCATAATTATCAAAAAACTTTATTCTCACACTGTAAGCGTACCATCAAAATCTATAATCGTTGCATCTCTAGTCTCCAAGGAGAATATCTCCAGAAACAAAGATGATGATTGCCTGTCAATAATAACTGATGAAGTTTGGACAGATCTCTGCATGTTAACTTAGCTTTCTCTCATTCTGAGAAATATCCTTTTGCGCTCTTTGCTAGGAGTTAATCAGTTTCATTTCTGTACAGAAAAAGGTCCAGGACATGGTTAATCTAGCCTTGCACAAAGAACGGACGCAGGGGGAAACTTCTAGTCTAACCCCATCAAAAAAGAAAACATAAAGCTTTAAATAACTCCAAAGCAGTTATGTTTAGTTAAAACTATGCTTGAACCAGATGACTAAAGGACAAGATATTTGAGATGCTACATTCAAGTGTATTTCTCAAAATGTTGGACTGTTCCTTTATCAATGTAGAACAATTGTAGTGAAAAAAAGTCTTCACAGCGAACATGGATTGTAAATATTAGGAGCCAAGTCACTCTTCTAGTTCTTGGGAACTTCAGGGACTTTGACATTTAAAGATTTAAACACCAAAGAGTCATGACAACTTCTCTCAGATATTTGGTAATTTATTTTCAATATTTACATTTCCAATGAACAAAGACAAATAAATTAGATATGACAAGGAGAACATATCTAATTATAAATTAGTGAAGCTGCATTGGTTTATTTAGTCAAGACACTGTAACAATGATTGTTAAAAATAACAGGTGGGAGCGAGGCGGTAATCAATGATTGAAGCAACTTAGAACATAAGTATTCAAATAAGGAAACGACTAGATGAAGGGATACTGCTACCTGTAGAGCTGAATGAGACTATTTCTGGTAAGAAGACTTTGGAGGAGCTCATGAACGTCAGTGGGGCTCTTAATGGAGACAGGATGGTCCAAAAAGAGGTTTGTATGTTCTTTCACACAAACCAACATCCTGTGGGTGGCTCTGTGTATGAGGAGAGTGACAGAGGTGAAGAGGTTTAGGGGGAGCAGAGAGAAGCAGGCTGGATGCACATGTTGTGTAATTATTTATGTGAGGAATGTAATGTCTATGTTTGTGTGATGAAAGTGGATGTGCTGGTCTGACCCCCCTCCTCCTTTTAGGATGGAGCCTCGCGGAGTCCGATGGCTGAGACCAGGTCTGAGGAAGTGTAAGTGTGTTTTTCATTTGATTCATGAAAACAAAGCAGCACATATTCAACCATCTTCAGACTGTGACATCACTCATTCAAAGCTCTGATGTCATCATCAAAGTGCCAATCTAGATAAATTAATAACTGCAGCTGTATTGTGTCTCGTTCTCTTCATCAGATTCCTGTCAACTCACAATCGACACAAACACAGTAAACAGAGAGATCAAACTGTCTGACAACAACAGGAAGGTGACATGTGTGAAGGAGGATCAGCCATATCCTGATCATCCAGACAGGTTTGACTGCTATAGGCAGCTGCTGTGTAGAGATGGTCTCACTGGTCGCTGTTACTGGGAGGTTGAAAGGAGAGGAACTGTTGAAATATCAGTGAGCTACAAAGGAATCAGCAGGAGAGGAAACAGAGAAGATTGTGTGTTTGGAATGAATGATCAGTCCTGGAGTCTGAGGTGTTCTGATGATGGTGGTTACTGTGTCTGGCACAATAACAGAGCCTCATCCATCTCCTCCTCCTCCTCCTCCCTCCTCCTCCTCCTCCTCCTTCCTCCTCCTCTGGTAAGGTAGCAGTGTATTTGGACTGTCCTGCTGGCACTGTGTCCTATTTCAGAGTCTTCTCTGACACACTGATCCACCTCCACACCTTCAACACCACATTTACTGAACCTCTTTATCCTGGCTTTGGGTTCAGGTTCTGGTCCAGTTCTGGTCCCTCTTCAGTGTCTCTCTGTTCTCTGGAGGAGGGGGAGTCTCCTTCTGTTAGAGAACAGATCAGTTGAGTCTTTACAGGATCACAGTTGCAGAAATGTTTCAAGTTATTGTAATAAATTCAATGAACTTTGGATGATGGAAATTCTGTCATGGTTAAAACTGTTTTTGGTTTTTTTTTAAAGAAATGTTTCAACAAACTCAGGAGGACTTTGTAAGAAAAAGGGAAATATCTTCAAACATGTCTGAACAGAAAAATAAATAGCTAATAATTAATGAAAGATAATGACGGTGTGAAATAAAATAATAGTGTTTGATGTTGATTAAGGATTCACAACAATTAATATAAGTTTATGTTCACATC
This sequence comes from Micropterus salmoides, assembly GCF_014851395.1. NCBI lineage: Eukaryota > Metazoa > Chordata > Actinopteri > Centrarchiformes > Centrarchidae > Micropterus > Micropterus salmoides. Next base: position 19,529 of record NW_024043045.1, on the reverse strand, counting down.
AATGTCTTATTCGGCATAAAAAGTAAATGTTACCTTTAGGTGTGTTATTTTTCTCATCTGAATCTGCAGAAGCAGCAGTAAGGCTGTCATTCTTGGACATACAATTCATATATTACTTAAATTAACGATCAATTACTTTTTGTGTCCCCTGGTTATCTTCAACCAAGTTGCCCTTGATTTTGACCTTACTTGGATTACTATGACCTGGATGACTGCAAATCTTCACACACACCACCTGGTTATTTTTTTCAGTAAATATTGTGTTTATTTTCAGTCTGTCACCGGATTATTTTTTAAAGTGTACCCCTTGGTTTTTCCTAATAATAATAATAAAAATTATATCTTATATTTTTATCACGCCTTTCAAGGCACCCAAGGATGCTTTACACATAACTACAGAGACACAATCAACAACAGACAACAAAAGGAGGTCATTCTAGATTATAAGAGGTGGGTTTTTTACATTAACATTCTCACTGCTGAACAGATGAGTTGAGTCTGTACAGGATCACAGTTACAGAAATCTTTCAGGTTATTGTAATAAATTCATCAAAGTGATTCAAAGTGATTGAACAGATTCCTCATTTCCATTGTAAACGTCTTCCATTTCCAGTCCTTTAAAGAAGGAAGCTCTGATAACTAAATGGTGGAAATGCCGTTGACTTGTACCTTCAGTCATGTGTTCTTTTGAATTCTGGCTCTTGTGCCATTAAAAGCAGAATGTTACTGTGAATGTGTGTGTTGTGTTTCTCAGCTCAGGACTACTGACATGATTCACCTGGAAGATACAGTATATGGCCAAAAGTTTGTGGACGCCCTCGTCCATGAAAGACCCAACACTTTTTGTATGAAGTGGAATGGACTGCGGCCACACCTTTATGAAACTGTGCAAATTGTTGAATTCCTGTGTTTTGCTGCTCAGTAAAACACTGTTGTACTGTTGTACAATACTAATGTATTGATCACTACTGCTGTCTAGTACATACTAAGTGACATAATAATTCTCACTACTGGACAGCAGCCAGTATGAAGCAGTGACATGGAGCAGTGTGTCTCTGTGGTGAAAAAAGTACTCCATTTTTACCACACTAAAATGTTACTCAAGTAAAAGTCATCCAGTAAAATACTACTCAAGTAAAAGTAAATAAGTACCTTGTACAAAATACTTAAGTATAAAAAGGAAATAAACTTTACCCTGCTATATTTTCAAATATGTTGATCTTCTTAAAACCAACCTATGTTTTTAACTTCACTCAAGACAGGTTTGAATACAGCTTTATAGGTTATAGTGACTCACAATAAGGACAACTCAGGACAAGTGGATATTTCCTATACTGAGCAGGGGATTAGCTTGCGTTATTGCTCTGCTGATGTGGCAATATCTCCTTCAAACCATGTCACAGACAAAGAACCCCGTTAGCTCACAGTTACAAACAGCAAGGTTGGCGCCTCCGTTTTTATATGTTTATATTGCAAAACTCTACCAGTTGCGTTAACACTTGGTCACAAACTGGCTGCAATTCCCAGCATGAGAGCAGAGCTGGTCCAGACCTCTGTGGGCCTCTAAGCAAAATTCTACCTAATTTTTAGTATTTGGATTCAGAAACTAAAAATGTAAATATGACTCTGTTTTTCCCGTATGTTCTTTTTGTGGTTCATTTTGTGGACTATGAATGATTCAGTACAGAGCTGGCCGAGCCACTAAGCAACCTTTGCGGTGGCATAGAAAAAGAAATTTAAAATAATAAAATGAAAGACCTCTTTATTAGGCACCATAAACATAGTGATTATTTTATTTTATTAGTGAGACCTTGTGAAAGAGCTCCATTAAGGTGCTTCTGTTGTCAGGAGTATAGAAAGGTATAGCAGCAGTATGTAGAGGAGTCAGAAGATGTGGGAAGAACAACTGTGAAAGTGAGGAGTGTGAAGAGGAACAAGTAAAGTGCATTCATTGTGCAGGAAATCACCATGCGCAATGTCTGGAAAACAAATAAAAGTGAGTAAAATCAGAACATCAGAGGGTCTATCATATGCCAAAGCTACCAAGAGACTAGAAAGGAAGGATGAACGAGCAGCATGGCAAAAGGAACAGGAGCCTGAAAGGAAGGGAGATGATCAGAATATAATCTGCATGGACAAGAAGCAATCTCTGGCATTTACTGCTATGGTGGTTTATTGTGCTGTAGAAATTAAGAGAGAGTCAGAGAGGATTAAGGTGGTGCTGGACGCAGCAAGGAGATTCTTGGACATTGCAGACATCAGGAGAATAAATGAATCACTACACTGAGGGAAGGATTCACACCATCTCAGACAATTCATAGAACAGACAATGCATTGAATTGGAGTACTTTGGGGGGACACTGTAAATTTATTGGACTAGGAAAACTATAAACCACGAGAAAAAAAAAGACGAATAACGAACAGTGGAGGGCAGCAATACGCCATATATGCTTCTAGTCTGCTTAATACAAGAAGAAAATGACAACAGAAGACCCTTGAAGAAGAGAGGCAAGAAGATAAATTTACGTAAGCCCACAGGCTCCATATTCCTATGCCTGTATTTTTAAATAATCTGAACTAAAGGTCTTACATTAGCCTTAGTTAGCTGCGTTGGTATTAACAATGCTAATGCTATACTTGCTAACAAGTAACAACTTTCACAAACTGCATAAAATTAGTATTTGTGTTATGCCATAGTATAGGTATAAATCATATTATTAAAGTCAGTTGATTAAGTTAATAAGTTAATATTGTCATTAGGACATGGGTCTTCTTCAATTTAAGCATTAGCATCTAGCATTATCTTTGGAGCTGAACTGTTCACATCTGGTGTTATGAAGCATTTAACAGAACAAAACCAGATAGGCCAGGTTTGAACATGGTCATGTAACCACCTATAGAGATGCCCTGTCCTTTGATTATAAGTCAAATCTGTCAGGCAGGGAGTGAGTAGTAGCTGTTTATGTGAGCAGATTATTGAGCAACATCATGGAGCCTCCTCCAAAGCTGCCTCAAAGGCATCTCATCTAAAGTCATGATAAAAATCATTGGTATCATCCAAGAAGCTGACCATCCTGGAAAGTTTAGGCCTACATCAACAATAAATGAACAATTATTCACCTCTAGGAGCACCCAGTGTATGAACATGTCAACTTACTAAAATTACTTATTTTCTGTGCTAATCTTCCTCATAGGTGTACCTGTGCCCAGTGGATAGCAGTATCATTGTGCTCACCACGACACCCGGCCCCACAGTTTCTACTCCTCCCGTGGATCCAGCTGACTGGCCATCAGTCCTTAATGACCAGTAACATGTTGATGTGGTGAGCAGGGAACCAGCACAGGTTGACAGAGACATTTTTACATTTTCAAAAAGACAGACAGTAAAAGTCTTTTCTGTCATTACATGTTTAGATCACTCATAAAGAAGCTGGTTGAGAAAATGATGCTATCAACAGTTTTGTAGTTTTTGTCTCTTAAACTGGTGTTTGGCTGTTATTAAATATTTAAGCTTTGGTCAGTCAGAATCACTTTATCAGTCTTTTTATTCAGAAGTTCAGAAGAACTTTCCGGTTGGCTGGTTTAATGCATCTTTTGTTCTGTACAACAGTAATTGAATGCCGACAGTTCTTGGCCAGGCGTCCATATGTGAAGAGTTGCGAGTGAGAATGGGTTGTCAGGCGAGTCTGGATCTTATTTGGCACATCTTCCCACAACCATTCTGACTGTCCTTATTTCTGAATACTGTGCCATGATGTGTTCAGGTGTCTCCAGAAAAGCTGAGTGGTTCTCACTGTCCAGTCTGATGTGACTCTTGTGCTCGTCTCAGTGTCAGTCTTCGTGTTGAGGGCTCAGATGTTTCCAGCCACACATCTTCCCCCCACCGCTCTGACTGTCCTTATTTCTGAACGCTGTGCATCTGAAAAAGTATGTTGTCGATCCTGTCCTGAGTTTCTCTGTGAGTTTGTTCATTTGTCAGTTCTGTATCTGTCATTAAGGTCCGTTGTGTTTTGGGTTTCTGTCCTGTCTGTCGTCTTGTATCCAGTCTTCTTTGTGTGTTTGTGTGTTTGTGTGTTTGTGTGTTTGCGTTTAGATTTGGTCCTGTCTGTTTATGTCTTGTGGAGTTGGTCTATGTAGTTATGTCTTCTGCTTGTTCTGTGTGGTGGTTCTGGTCTGATTGCTCCTGTTATCTCAGTGTCTGCCTTAGTACTTGTTCAGTTCTGTTCCTGTCTTGTGTTAGATCTGTACTATCATTCCTCCTCGGGAGGAGTTTAGGTTCACAGGATAAGTTGGAAAACAGTCAGTTTCTCTCCTCCTGCGGAGCCTGAGGCGGCTGTCTGACACACCGTTTCATTTCCTCATTCATTCTGTCGATATCAAACCACATATCTGAACGCATTTACATCTTTAAAAACTTTAAAATCCTGGTTAGATAGGCTATTAGTTTTTTTCCCCAAACATGATCTTGAACATGACTGCTTTTATGATCAATCTGTCGTCGATAGTATATGGACAGATCTCCACACAACGTAGATTTATCCTCAGCCCGGAATAAAATCTGTGTCTGTCTTTAGTTTAGGCTATAACGCTGCACAGTTGCACTGAAAACACTTACTGTGGTTGCGGGTCACCTGCTGCCCCCGTGTTCCTGCTCGACACCCTCTGCTGCAACGACTATTGTTACTAGTCCTATTATTATTATTGTTATTATAATCATTAACATTATGATTGTTACCATTAACACTATTATAAATATCTGTACCATTTTTCATTTAGTCTATAGCAACATCACCTTTACTGTCTGTACCTCTGTGTGGATATTGTGTAGGCTGCCTCCCTCCCCTCTCTCTCTCTCTCTCTCTCCCTCTCTCTCTCCTTCACCCCCAACCGGTGGAGGCAGATGGTCGCCCACCCTGAGTCATGGTTCTGCTCGAGGTTTCTGCCTCTTAAAGGAAGTTTTTCCTTGCCTCTGTCTCCTAGTGCTGCTCTTGGTGGGAACTGTTGGGCTTCTGTAAATAGCATCACAGAGTACGGTCTAGACCTGCTCTTTTATGAAAAGCACTGTGAGATAACTGTTGTTGTGATTTGGCGCTATATAAATAAAATTGAATTGGGCTACATTACTGCAGAAATCACTGTTTAATATGTAACCTATAAAGCTGATCAGTGAACAGTAATCTTTCATATTGTAGGCTAGTCGCACTGATTGGAGCATGACCTGTAATTTTCTAATGTTAAACTCAGATAAAACTGTGACGCATTATCTAAAGATATAGTTTCCCTGGATGGCATCGCCTTGGCCTCCAGCACCACTGTGAGGAATCTTGGAGTTATCTTTGATCAGGACATGTCGTTTAAGTCTCACATTAAGCAAATTTCAAGGGCCGCCTTTTTTCACCTACGTAATATTGTGAAAATCAGGAACATCCTGTCTAAAAATGATGCAGAAAAACTAGTCCATGCATTTGTTACTTCTAGGCTGGATTACTGCAATTCCTTATTATCAGGCTGCTCGAAAAAGTCCATTAAGACTCTTCAGCTGATCCAGAATGCTGCAGCACGTGTTCTGACAGGAACCAGGAAAAGAGATCACATTTCTCCTGTTTTAGCTTCTTTGCATTGACTTCCAGTAAAATCCAGAATAGAATTTAAAATCATTCTTCTTACCTACAAAGCTCTTAATGGTCAGGCACCATCTTATCTTAAAGAGCTCATAGTACCTTACTACCCCACCAGAGCACTGCGCTCCCAGAATGCAGGGTTACTTGTGGTTCCTAGAGTCTCCAAAAGTAGACTAGGAGCCAGAGCGTTCAGCTATCAAGCTCCTCTCCTGTGGAACCAGGTTCCAGTTTGGGTTCAGGAGGCAGACACCATCTCCACATTTAAGAGTAGGCTTAAGACTTTCCTCTTTGATAAAGCTTATAGTTAGGGCTGGCTCAGGTAGTCCTGAACCATCCCTTAGTTATGCTGCTATAGGCCTAGACTGCCGGGGGATTTCCCATTCCCTCTGTTGCCTAGTGCTTGCTCTTCGTGGGAACTTTTGGGTATCTGTAAATAGCATCATAGAGTATGGTCTAGACCTGCTCTTTTATGAAAAGCACAACTGTTGTTGTGCTTTAGCACTATATAATAAAAATTTAATTGAACTGAATTGAAAAAGGCATAGGGCTGCCAGTGGCTCAGTGGATAAGACACATTCACCATTGTCACCCTGAGCAAGACGCTTAATCCATAATTGCTTCAGAGGCGTGCGACCTCTGACATATAAAGCAGTTGTAAGTTGCTTTGGATAAGCTTCAGCTAAATGAGTAAATGTCAATACTTTAACTATATGAAGCTGATAATACTTGTGTACTTTTACAAGTAGTAAAAGTAGTCCAGTAATTTCCTCAAGTAAAAGTACTAGTGAGAAAGTCCTTCATGTTCTTCTCCATGTTCACTGGATCTACTGTTTGATTGAAAGTGTGATTGTTGTGAAGAAAGTAAAAAGTGCTCAGAGTTTAATGAACATGACAGAAGGCAACATGAGCGCTCAGCTTCAGTCAGATAATGAAATATATGTAGTCCTGTACGTGTAGAGCAACATATCACTGAAATACTTGCCAGACTTTAGTTGTCCCCCTGATTTTTAGACACAACGAAAAGAGTTCTTCTTGCAGACGGTCTTCTTTTTGAACATAAATGTGGAGACTCCCTCGGCCTGTAGAGTTTGGGGAGATTATTACTGACTGTACAAACCAGCTGCGTTTACTCATCCGTCCCGAGAGACCCATTCTCTCCAGTCCTAATATAATTAACTTCTAGTACTAGTACTATTACTGCTACCACTAAACAGACAGCACATCTAAATATACAACTATCAGTGAGCTGTTTGATTGAAAGAATCAGAGAGAATTTCACTCATTGCCTTCAGAACAACAAATCCTTCAGCTGTCAGAGAGAAATGTATTAAACGCCTGTGGGGCCTATTGTAGAGTAGTACAGGTACAGAAATATTCCAGCTCACTGCAGATGATTACATGTCACAGCTTGCCCGACACAAACTACCAGGATAACCGATTACTGGAACTGATTACTTTGCCTTCAGACCAGTTGGACAACATTCTTTGAGGAAGACATGGTGACACAGCAGCAGCAGAGACAGGACTGATTATAGGAGGAGTCATCTATAATATAAATCAGCAGGTCTCTCAGTTTACAGATGGACTTGGACGAGACGCCGGCAAGCTGCTGATCTGACGGACATCCACAGGAACGAGCTGAGTGAGTCTGATCTTTTTAACACCTGTAAAAAAAGTGGTGGGAGGGAACCAGATCTTATGGTTCTCTTCATTTTCAGAGACCCACTCAAAACCACCAGTATCATTTAATTTTGCATGTGTGGACTGAGTTTAGGTTTTAAAGTAGGGCTGTGAAATCCCAGCAAGAATTATTTATAATTGTTATAGTTACTTGATTGCTTGACTTTTTACCATTTTAAAGATTTTAGTTACAGTGCACAGATTGTAGTTGACCTTTAATTAATTCTATTGAGGGAGCCATTTTGTGTCTTGTTGTTCCGGGGCACATGGTGGCATCTCTCCCTTGGTGGTGGCTCTCTAGGGGTGCGGTGCCCTCATCCAGGGTCTGGGCCGGTCTCGGGTTTGCGAGGCCACAGGCTCTGCCTGCACTTAAGAGGTCTTGCCTCTGGCTGGGCTGGTGGACTGTCGTTCCTGGTTTTCCTGTAGTCTCGCGTACTTGCTGCATGGGCTCCCCAGTGCAGCTCTCTGCCATTCTCCCTTGGGGCGTAAACAGTGTCCACCTCTCTGCTATGAAATGTTTTCTTGAAATAGTCTGAAACTTATCGAACAGGCTTTGAGGTATGTTTCACCTCATTGCTGTCTGTGAGGTGTTACCCAACCAGCAGCAATGTGTATATAAACCCTGCAATAGTTAAAATGTACCCAACAGGGTGTTCAACACACCACTGTTTAAACGTTTAGCTAAGCTGTGTCGGGGCTGAATGCACATGATTACTATCCGATTTAATCAAAAAAACAGAGCTGAGCTGACTTTACTGCTGAGATATGAGGAAGATTCAGAACTGGTCTGACAGCCTGAATAAGTTTCGTACTCTGACACAAACGTGATCATTTTTTTTCTCTCTACACAGCAGCAAATCAGAGGGCACCAGAGGTTTGTCTCTTCACCTGGAAAATAATTTATGAATGTTGTGATGTCAGACCCTCTAGGAGGTGGGGCTTGTGTTTTATTCCCTGGGTTTGATTAGCCAGGTTTGTCAGTCACCTTTTTTCCCCCCCAGTCCTACGCCCCTGTCTGCAAACATGTGCCCTGTGTGGATACTAATAAAAGATCACAATTAGGGTTTCATTTACCTCGGAAGTCGGAGCTGGGAATGACATCACACCTGAGCTGACTGCGTTCCAGTTAACAAGTCGATAAAACCTCACTCGACCAGCCATTGGTTACAACTAGCCAGGTTAGCCGTTGTTACCAATGCCGCATTACGCATACTAAACACAGTAGCAACATGTCCACAGACAGCAGTTGGAAAATACTTTGTGTACGATAATTTCTGTGAGACACAAATACACAGTAGTGCTAATAAACAGTACAAACTACAGCTTTCACTACTGTTAATCCACAGAGCATCAATCTAGGAACGTTGTGGGCAGTGTGGTTCCTACAACTTTCTGAGTTGGAATTTTGACTTAAGGGGGTTTCCAGTTGAAATTTCTGACTGACAACGTGGAAATTCCGACTTCCCAGTATAACTGGAACGCACCATTATCACTGCAGTCTGTAGCTGGTATCTGTGTAAAAAAAACACCTGTACATAAACAACAACCTGCCGGATCAGTTCTTTTATTTATTGATTATCTCCATCTGTATTATTTATTTATCTTCTGATGAATGTGAATTAATTATTGAAGAACCCAGAATATGATCATGGTGTCTTTTGATTTTTTTAGACAACACTTTTTTTTCAACACTTTGGAGGCTTTGAAGTTGCTTTGATAGTTTTACAACAAGATCGTCTTTAGTTAGGGTTTGTTTCTTGCTGTCTAATGTTTGTAGTAGTTGTTCACTTCTTAATTCATTTGATAGTCTGAAGAACTCTTGTGTTTGAAGAGAAATCTACATGTTGGCTTATTGATTTAGTGGAATGAAATAATATGATGAACAGCTGATGTTCATTTCCTTTCTTCAGCTGTCAGAAAACAAACTACATTGGAGTTTCAAACCAGCGTCTCCACCAGCGTGGAGTCCAGCATGTTCTCATTACCAAAGCATCAAATATCTGTGCTTTGTCACGTCTTTTGGTTTCTGGTACCAATGCATATGGCATCCTTTCACATCATAGTCTAACGCTAAATCAACTGCGTGCCGTTTTCATATAAATAACCGAGAAGTCAGAGTAAATGTTGGAGAAAGACACTTAACCCCTAGGTGTGACCGCTGACATGTATAGCAATTGTAAGTTGCTTTGGATAAAAGTGTCCGCTAAATGAATAAATGTAAATAAGAACAGAAAATTGATCAGACCTGAAGAAGTTCATGGTAAGAAACTTTAGGTTTCCAGCTTTCCATAAATTTTTATGCGTATTTGATCTGTTAACTGGTTACATATGTGGTATCTTATTTTAAATTTACATTTTGACGTATCTTCGCCCATCCCTGCTAACGTTTCCTGTCAGACCTGAAGGGGATGACTATTTTGTCTTTGGTGGGGGCGGGGTGCTGCATGCTGGTAGAGCTGAGGTCTATTTGATTAAAATCAGCACCAATAATTAAAACACCATCTGTAATGTGACCAGGACATAGCACAAAAATCTGAACCGTGTACATTGGCATTCTCTACTGACCCCTCCCCACATCCACGGCTATTCATTCTAGCATCTCTGTGGGCCCTTCTCATATGAGTGTCCTTTCTACTCAGACCCCTTTCCCCTCCAGAGTTTGTGTCATGTTTCCTATCAGTCCTTCAATGAATGTAGTCGCTCCTCCATGCAGGTGTGTGTGCTGGGCTGCAGCTTCATGCCTCCATCTAGTGGACTGATAGTAGAAGTCCAGCAGCTGATGGCAGCTTCCTCTGCCTCACGCTGCTGTCTGACTGCATTCAGCTGCCACTGATATGAAACAGAAACTAGCAGCCAATCAGTGGAGGAGCAGCTGATCTTTTTCCAGGAGGAATGATGGAAAGGAGGATTTGAGTTGATGTGCAGATGAATGATTTGTGTTTCCTCTCCAGGTGAAAGTGGATGTGAGTTGAGCAGCATGAGTCAGTGTGAGGACAGAGAGGAGGGAGTCCCTCCCTCTAAAAGCACTCTGTGTGGGGAACATGACAGCCAGACCAAAGCTCAGAGGTGAGATGAGGATCTCTAACTGTCCAGGACTCAAATCACTCCACCATCATTATTCACTCTCAAAGCTCTGTGTGTGTTGTGTTGAAGCCCAGTGCTGCAGAGACCAAACTTCTCTGGACCTGGACCTGGACCCAGCTGTGTCTCCTTCAAGAGTGACCAGTCAATGGTTGATATCATTGATTTTAAGAGAGGACATGTGTCTGACAGACAGTGAGTATCAGTCAGTATTAAACAGTGTTGGCCAATCAGAGCTAAATGTTCATGTCTCCCTCCTCATGTTGCTCCCTGCTGATGTTTGTCCTCATTAAATCCAGTCTGACCAGTTGTCCTTCTAATGTCCATGTTCTCCTAGAATGATGATGAAGGTCAGAGCCAGATTAGGATTAAAGGACAGGTCCACGTGTTTTCCACTCTGTCCCTAAACAACACTGACATGCCCATATGTCCACTGAAAGAGTTGGTGGTGGCTGTAGCTTTATGGGAAAAGAAACCAACGATGCTTTTATTGAGCTTTAGAGAAGCTGCTAGTTTCTCCTGCAGCTTCTCTGGCCAAAGACTAAAAAGTGAATTTCCATCCCTGGTGGTCTTCCTCTCTAACAGGACAACTTATGAAGGACCAGACTCTGCTGGACCTGGACCTGAGCCCAGCTGTGTCTCCTTCAAGAGTGACCGGTTAATGGGAGGCTTCAATGATTTTAAAGGAGGACAATGCTCTGCTGCAAAGAGGTCAGCTGTTAATAACATTAAAATATTACTGATTCATGTTCAGCTGTTACCCAGAGAAGTTCATCTCATACATTTATATTCTCAAATCAGGTTGCTCTTTGAGAACTACCCACACTTCTTCTGTAAATTTAGGCAGCCTCAGTTGCTTCTCTCTCTTCATGTAATCCCCTTTAGGCTTGATGATGTAAAGATTAAGGCTCCATTGGGGCCACACCATCACTTCCAGGACTCCTTGTCCTTCTTTAAGCTGAAAATTGTTCTTAATTGTGGGTCTTTGTCATGCCACAGAATAAATCTGGGACCAATTAGATGCCTCCCTGTTGGTAATGCTGAATGATGAATAAGTATTGTTATTGTTATTAGTATTAGTTTGTATTGTTATTGTTAAGTTTCTTCAAAAGAGCATGGACAGCACATCTGGAAACCTCTGTCTGCCTTGAAATGAATGCCTGGGAGAGACCTTGTTGATGCAGTTTAATTACCTTGTGTCTTGTTGCTGTGCTCAGTCTTGCCATGTTGAATGACTTTGACAAGAAACAGTCTTCAGCCAACCTCACCTTGTTAGTTGAGTTTGGTTATCCAGGTAGCCCAGCTCCTCCAGGATGGCACATTCATACGTGCTGTCGCCTAAGGGCGATACTGTACAACACATTATGGCCTCAGACAAAGTGACGTTAACACCGAATTTTCAGGATGTAACCAGTCTTTAAGAAAGAAAACATAATATTACAAGACTAACTAATTTCATGAGTATCCTCTTCAGACTGTTTGTCCGACACAGTTTGGGACTCCATGTTGCATGTGAAACTGAAACTAACTGAAACACTTCTGATGGGCAGAAATCTCACCACAAATCCACACACATGAAACCTCAGCACCTCTGATAAAGTGCAGCTCACAGTCCCAAACAGCAAGTCTGCACCTAAGTTTTTAGATGTTTTTATATTGCAAAACTCTACCAGCTACATCATGTTCACACCACTGTGAACTTTATACACGTGTGGGCTGGCCAGCACTGGAAAATCGTAGACTCAGTCATTGGTATATGTTTATTTATAAGGGTATTCTGCGTCTGCTCCCCTCATATCTGTGTGAATATATTCAACCAAAAGGGGCTGGACTGTATTCTTTACGCTCACAAGACTCACTGCTACTGTCTGTACCAAGTGTCCGCACAGAAGCTGGTAAGGTGGCATTTCACTTTTCTGCCCCCACAACATGGAACAATTTACAAAAATTCTGGAAATTAAAGGAACTGGTTTCAATAGGCCAATTTAAACTCTTGCTCAAAGGTTTGGAAATGAAATCTATGGTTTGTAAATGTTTTTAAATAGTCTTATGAAATTGTTATGAAATTGTCTGAAATGTACTGAATTGTTGTGTCTTGGCCAGGACTCCCTTGAAAAAGAGATTAGTAATCTCAATGGGATTTTCCTGGTTAAATAAAGGTTTAATAATAATAATGGGTGTAGCACAAAATTCTGGACCTCTTTGCAGAAGCATTCTTAACGGGCCCCTCCCCGCATCCACAGCTACTCATTCTTGTATAGTGTTCTAGTATACCCCCAGTCTTACGCTCCTGAGCTACGTTACCGCTCAGTCACAAGTATAGGGATTCTCAGCGTGAGAGTGGGTTCACTTGATTAATATCACGGCGAATGCTGGTGTTGCATGAGCTGGACGGAGCCGATTAGCTCCGTGAGTCGATGTCACTGCACGATATATATATATATATATATACGATATATATATGTATATATATATATATATATATATATATATATATATACAACACATACACACACATGTGTGTGTGTATATATACGATATATATATATATATATATATATATATATATATATATATTATATATTATATATATATATATATATATATATATATATATATATATATGTGTGTGTGTGTGTGTGTGTATATATATATATGTATAGTATATGTATACACCCAGGGCCCACTGCACCAGTGTAATGTCTGACAATGGCTCGTGGGGGAAGGATGTGCCTTCCCAGACCATCACTGAACCACTGCCATACCGAAAGGCATGCTGGATGAGGTTGCAGGCAGCATAAAGTTCACCACAGTGTCTCCAGACTCTTTGTCTGTCACATGTGCTCAGTGTGAACCTGCTCTTATCTGTGAAGAGAATGTATATGAATATGTATATGTGTGTACATATATATGTGTGTGTATGTATATATGTGTATATATATGTATGTTAATTTCACCTATACGTAGTAAGATGCGTTATATTAATCAGGAGTGATACAAATATGACTACATCCTTCCTTAACTCAAATAATTGTAAACAGAGGAATTAATCAAATGGGTATAATTACTCCCTGAGTGGCAGCAGGCAGAAATCAGTGAGTTAAACGATGGGATTAAACTGACCCACCTCTACTTCTTAACTCTAAAAAATGCAGACTGATGTTGGGAAAGTAATCTAAACAATGTTGTTGATAGGAGGATCAGTTAGTAGACTTTGGCGTGCTGGTTTAGTTTCAGACCAACTTAAAACAGTGAAAACTTGTGAAGTCAGCTAACTGCAGAACATACAAGTCACTTTTGTTTTTCCTGCAGCTCTTTACTGGGGTATCTAGAGTGGCAGAAAACAGTTCTGTTGGATAGCCAGACAAAACAGAGAGAAAATGTCAAATGACTCCGCAACATATCGTCTGACTGTGTTCTGGTTGGGTGTAGATTATATTTTATTTTTATGTATTTCAGATGGAAGCTGGAAACACTAGAACCCAGCTGTGTGTCAATGAAGAGTGACAACTCTATGGAACCTCCTATATGCTTCAAAGATGGACGTCACTCTATTGATCCAAGGTGAGGATTTAAAACTGATTACAAAAAACTACAATAAAAAAACAGTGTGTTTGTATCAAAAACTCAGTTTTCAGATTTCCATTTTTTAAACATTTCCTGACTTATAATGAAGTTCTCTGAGGACAATGGCAGGCCAACATGGAGACAATGTTAGTAAAGTTACACCTAATGAAAAGGCCAATAGAAAACTAGACTTGTTTAGAACTCTTGCAATTGTTTGTCTTATTACATTGTGCACAATGTCCACATCAAAAGTTTTGTTCCCCAAAAAGTAAAGTACCTCAGCTGACAGCAGCATAACGGTGCATCACATCAGGCTGGAGTTCTGCCACTGTCAACATGTCTGTCTATGCAGAGGAGGGTGTTATGGATAACTGCAGAAGATCACCTTTTACCAACTTCTCTGAACAATACCTGTGCCTGTTTGCATACATGTAGCCCAGAGAAGTATTCAGTGTGAAATCAGGCTTAGCTTTGGTTTTCTCTGGTTTTATTTTTTTATTTTCCTTATGTTTCACTCACTTCACCTGCCACATGTCTATTGTGACTACCAATTGGCACTGGAGAGGTAAAGTCCAATTATCTTGTGTGAGCTGTGCATTGCTGTCCACAGTGTCAATAAGAGCTTGAAATACTAAATCTGACAAGCTGGTGTACCAACACAGTAAACCAGAAGCTACACAGAAATGCAGACTGGACTGTTGAGTCACAGTGGGATCAGCAGTATGAACTATAATTTAATGTCAGGAGAAACTATCTGATTCAATGTTGTAATCAACACTTTAACTCTAAGGACCTTTCCTTGTATTTTTCTCTGTTTAGACAGACACAATGGGAGCTAATCCTAAATTATGTAATGGGACTTTTCTTCTAGTGAGCCTCCTGAAATAAAGATTTAATCCTGACATCATTGTTTTATTTTTTGCAAAGGGTCAGACAAACATACAGACTGCCATCAGCGTCAGAGTGCAATAAGTCTGAAAAGTGTAATAACAGAGCCAGTGAAGAAACATGTTACTTTACATTAGTCTATATTACTATTTATATAGTTTATTATGCAGCTGGGAGGAACTACCCTAAGATGATGACACTTTATTTCCTATCAAGGACAGTCAGATATGAAATCCTTTAACAAGCTACCTTCCCATGAGAACTGCTTTCCAACAACATAGTAACATAGTAAACAACATTGTAAAGCATTAAGCACCACATGGTGAAACCTATAATACTAAGACACATAAAGGTAAACAGTAAATACTGTAAAACATACAATTTTCATCACAATGATTCCTCCATAGAGTCGACCAGGAGAGCTCAGAGGTTCCCAGTGGTATCTCTGCCCAGCAGCATCAAACACACCTGGACTCCATATTTATGGTCTGTACATGTACACAACTACTTTCCATCTATACTGTTCACAATAATCTCCACGCTGCACTTTTTAGACCAGTGGATTGTCAGTCTGTCCAACATGGATCTGATGTTTGGTTCCATGATTTGACTTTGATTGTGTCCTTCATATAATATTCTGTTCCAGCTGCTGGAGGAGAACATTGTCACTTTTGTGAAGAACGAACTGAAGAAGTTCCAAAAGGTTCTGAGTTCAGATTACCCAGAATTCTTAGAGAGTCAGATGGAGGATGAGAACGTGTTGGACGGTGAGGAGAAAGAGCAGAGGAGGAGCAGCAAAGAGGCTTTTCTGAAGATCACACTGCACTTCCTGAGGAGAATGAAGCAGGAGAAGCTGGCTGAGCGTCTGCAGAGCGGTAAGAGTATTTCTCTAAATATTTTACATGCTGAATAAACGGGACATTTACTGATATCTCAAGGGATGGAGGGCAATACGTTTATATATGCATTTCTTAGAACTGTCAAATTATTTATGATCTTATTTGTTTTGTGTTCGTTCAGACACATTTGCTCCAGTTTGTTTCCAGCATAAACTTAAATCTAAGCTGAAGAAGAAGTTCCAGTGTGTGTTTGGGGATTGCTAAAGCAGGAAACCCAACACTTCTGAACCAGATCTACACAGAGCTCTACATCACAGAGGGAGGGACTGTAGAGGTCAATGATGAACATGAGGTCAGACAGATTGAAACAGCATCCAGGAAACCAGCCAGACCAGAAACAACCATCAGACAAGAAGACATCTTTAAACCCTCACCTGGAAGAGATGAACCAATCAGAACAGTGATGACAAAGGGAGTGGCTGGCATTGGGAAAACAGTCTTAACACAGAAGTTCACTCTGGACTGGGCTGAAGACAAAGCCAACCAGGACATACAGTTCACATTTCCTTTCACTTTCAGAGAGCTGAATGTGCTGAGAGAAAAAGTACAGCTTGGTGGAACTTGTTCATCACTTCTTTCCTGAAACCAAAGAAGCAGGAATCTGCAGGTTTGAAGAGTTCCAGGTTGTTCATCTTTGACGGTCTGGATGAGTGTCGACTTCCTCTGGACTTCCACAACAATGAGGTCCTGACTGATGTTACAGAGTCCACCTCAGTGGATGTGCTGCTGACAAACCTCATCAGGGGGAACCTGCTTCCCTCTGCTCGCCTCTGGATAACCACACGACCTGCAGCAGCCAATCAGATCCCTCCTGAGTGTGTTGACATGATGACAGAGGTCAGAGGGTTCAATGATCCACAGAAGGAGGAGTATTCTGGAAGAGATTCAGAGATGAGGAGCAGGCCAGCAGAATCATCTCCCACATCAAGACATCACGAAGCCTCCACATCATGTGCCACATCCCAGTCTTCTGCTGGATCACTGCTACAGTTCTGGAGGAGGTGTTGAAGACCAGAGAGGGAGGAGAGCTGCCCAAGACCCTGACTGAGATGTACATCCATTTCCTGGTGGTTCAGACAAAAGTGAAGAACATCAAGTATGATGGAGGATCTGAGACAGATCCACACTGGAGTCCAGAGAGCAGGAAGATGATTGAGTCTCTGGGAAAACTGGCTTTTGAGCAGCTGCAGAAAGGAAACCTGATCTTCTATGAATCAGACCTGACAGAGTGTGGCATCGATATCAGAGCAGCCTCAGTGTACTCAGGAGTGTTCACACAGATCTTTAAAGAGGAGAGAGGGCTGTACCAGGACAAGGTGTTCTGCTTCGTCCATCTGAGTTCAGGAGTTTCTGGCTGCTCTTCATGTCCATCTGACCTTCATCAACTCTGGTGTCAACCTGCTGGCAGAAGAACAATCAACCTCCCAGAAGTCTGAAACAAGAAAAGATGAATCTGCAGTGATACAGTTCTACCAGAGTGCTGTGGACCAGGCCTTACAGAGTCCAAATGGACACCTGGACTTGTTCCTTCGCTTCCTCCTGGGACTTTCACTGCAGACCAATCAGACTTTCCTACGAGGCCTGCTGACACAGACAGGAAGTGACTCAAATACAAATCAGGAGAAAGTCCAGTACATCAAGAAGAAGATTGAAGAGATTCCCTCTGCAGAGAAAAGCATCAATCTGTTCCACTGTCTGAATGAACTGAAGGATTGTTCTCTTGTGGAGCAGATCCAACGCTCCCTGAATTCAGGAAGTCTCTCCACAGATGAACTCTCTCTGCTCAGTGGTCAGCTCTAGTCTTCATCTTACTGTCATCAGAAAGAGATCTGGACGTGTTTGACCTGAAGAAATACTCTGCTTCAGAAGAGGCTCTTCTGAGGCTGCTGCCAGTGGTCAAAGCCTCCAAGAAAGCTCTGTAAGTGGGATTTATTTATCAACACATACTCTTCAATAATCTTTCAATAAAAAATAAATAACTGTTTCCTGACTATTGTCTCTCCAGACTGAGTGGCTGTAAACTGTCAGAGAGAAGCTGTAAAGCTCTGTCCTCAGTTCTCAGCTCCCAGTCTTCTAATCTGAGAGAGCTGGACCTGAGTAACAACAACCTGCAGGATTCAGGAATGAAGCTGCTGTCTGCTGGACTCGAGAGTCCAAACTGTACGCTGAAAATGCTCAGGTCAGGATTCATTTACCCATTCATCTGATGACCATTTCAAATATTGGGTCTTCTTCTTCTAACTAACATTTCACTTTTGTGAGTACACACAGCGCTTTGTTGAAAGTGCATGTCATTAGTGACGTACTGTGACTCCAGATTCTATGACTATAGGCGCAGCCCTAAGGCTATTGCTAAATGGCTTATTCCTCCCGCACATCGCGCACTGACGAGCTTTGTTCAGGCCCACCAAGATAGAGCTGATTTGAAAATTTGCTACTATGTTTTTTCAGAGATGTGAGGTCCTGCTGTCATCAAGTCAGGTTGTATGTCAAAGTGTCCTTGGGCAAGATACTGAACCCTGAATTGACTTCATGAATTGTGGCGTGTATGAATGTGTGACTGGTGAATGCAGATGTAGTGTAAAAGCTCTTTGAGTGGTCGAAAAGAATAGAAAGGCGCTATACAAATACGGAGCATTTACAAGTCCGCTGGATTGCAGAAAGATGGACTGCGTGCCCCCATCCCTTGAAGTTTGTACTTCTCGAATTATTTACATGATATTACCGTTTGTGTATTATTACCATAATATCAAATGAAGTTTATAAACTAGATTCGGGAACTAAGACCCCGCCTTGAACTCATCCAATTTCCGCACACCAAGTACTTAAGCACACCTTTTCCGTTCACCTCCCCTTGACTCAGCTTTCTCATGAGCGTTACAAACAAAAACAAAAAAATCACTTACCTTTAACAATGGATTCAGAACTCGTTCTTAATTCTTCAGCGACATGTTCGACAATCATCTGACATCGGAAATACCGGAGTCTTCTTCTTCTCACGATCAACCTCATTTGAAACGTCCGCTGTGTTCAGCTATCCATATTCCCCAGCGCTCTCAGCCTACAATCTCTGACAATTTGAACATTGTCGAGCCTGCCAGCAGCTCCAGGGGGAGATCCCCGCTTCGGTTCCCCCGAGCATGCAGCCTCGACCAGCCACCGTTCGCCGACCCGCTCAAGGTCCAGGCGTTGAGCGATAATTGGAGCTATCACTACCAGCAACCACCAAGCCAACACTCCAACTGTCCCTCCACTCCAAATATTACCGAGTGGACAGTTGTCCGGATCAAACAAGAACTCAACCAGAGAAACATTTCTTTCCACTACTGCGACAACAAAGCGAACATTTTTCCAGCAGTACAAGGACTCGCTATGACACATATCTCTCCAACGCTGAGCTTCCCCAGCATTTACGGGTCACCAGCAACCTCCGGGGCAACACCAACGACTTTGTGATGCATCCTACAGCAAAAGAACCTGGATACAACCCCGCATCAGCCCTCACACAGGGCCAGGTTGTATCAAACCCTGTTACACCACAACCTCTTTCTCTACCTCTCAAAATCACTATCAACCTGAGCACGTGCATCCCTCCATCCCAGCATCCTTTCCAACTTTCCCTATCCCATTCTCTGGATCCATCAGTCCTTCCTGCCTCAAAACCTGCTACACATATGCCCAGACCTCACCTACATGTGACCCATCTGTTCCTCCTGTCTATTCTTTCCCCCTCCCCACCCCATTTCCCAAATGCATCCAATGTGACTGTTACCTCCTCTAATATACCCTATTC
>NW_024043044.1:0-22376 GCF_014851395.1 Micropterus salmoides | reverse complement strand
GCTCACATCTGGACCAAACTGACATGTAGGATGAGAGTCCCGCCCTGAAACATGTACATGCCGACATTCCCACAGTCATAGCGCCACCTGCTGGCAACAGGAAGTGACTTTAACGAAGCAGCCCCCGCGACGTTTCACCTACGTGCACGAATTTTCTGTGGTACGTGTATTTGTCCAGACGCACAAAAAAGCTCTTGGAGCGATGCCCTAAAATCAACAGGAAGTCGGCCATTTTGAATTACGTCAAATTTTGGATGATTTACACACTTCGTACTTTAACGAACTCCTCTAGGGATTTCCGACGACTTCAAATTTTGCTGTGCCTTCTAAAGGCATTGAAGATGAAAAGTTGTGTATTTGCGAGTTTTCGTCAATGGGTGTGTCCGTGGCGTGGCGTCAGAGATCAAGTCTTCGCCATGACACAGGAAGTTGTTGTAACTTACGTGTACATGCTCACATCTGAACCAACTTTACGTGCTTGATACTCAAGGGGTCATCTTCTCTGCTATTGGTGGACCAGCAGACAGGAGCTCTACTCTGCCTGCAGACATCAACGATCTTGCCCCTCACACAGTCAGATGGCTTCCTTCAGTGCGTGAGGTGTTTAACAACTCTGAAGACAATACTACCAGCAATGTCCTTCTCTTTTCACGTAGACGCTCCGACAGACAGTGCTTTCAGTTTGCTGCATGCATGGACACAGAACTGCGGTATAGGGAGAAGCACACGGTCAGGCTGCAGCTAAATCTGGAGTGCACTCGTATTCAATTCTGTATGGTAAATTCAGTTTTAACGGAGCAGAGCGAGCTGACAGGCAGAGTTAGAGACTTTTTCTGTCGTTTCTCTCTTTACAAAGACGCATGTTGCAGTCAGAGTCTTCTCTGAGATGCGAGCACGACATACAACACAATTTATCAAATTACACAACGGATATACAGTATGAAAATAAGATTGATTGGATTATACTCACAGGAAGTATAAAACCTTTACAGGTCTATTAAAAGTAAAGAACACAAAATGTCAGGGAAATTACTTTACTTAGATTTAAGTACTGCAGTTGTACATTTGAAATACCTTCCTACCTTTCTGATAGGAAGCCTTCTTGAGGTGGTATAAACATTTCTTCTTATATTCTGATTTGAGTTGTGGACAACTATGACCACATGAATTAAAAAAAACATTTCACTGCCCAAGTCAGCTATAACACAAGTCTTGTTCATCAGACTACATGCTGTACAGTATTGTGGACAGATTTTGTCCCAGGATTTATTATGCATTTCTTCTTCTTCGTTGCATGATTTAGAATAATAAGGTGAGAAATGGGTCTATTCTGAGTTCATCCTGCACTGCAGCAGCTAATAAAGTCCATTTAATCCCAAAACGCTTTTCTTTTAGGCAGGCTGGAGCAGAAAACAACTCACCTTTCTCAAGTTGTACAGTAATGTCACATGTGTATGAAGGTGGATCAAACAAGCTAATCTTAAATGTCAAAGTAGAGAGGAGCCTAGTAGGCCTATTTATTTTCATTCATTACACAATATGAATAAGCTATGCAGACAGTTGTAAAGAAAGAACATCTTTTTCTTCTGTTCTCTACTTGTTATAGTTACACAGTATTAGGGGTGTGGGCTGTATTAAAAGTATCCACTGTTCTCCCATGCTCTAACACACAGTAACGATGAAATGTGTGCTGTTCTCACATTCTTCCTCTGTATGTACACATAAACAACAAGGCAGGGAAATATAAAAGGAATTTATTTTATTGTTTGGGTACATTATTGTTCAGTGTACATGCTCACATCTGAAACAAACTTTACGTGCTTGATAACTCTCCCACCCCGCAGACATCTACACGTCAATACCGATTTATATTCATAGCGGCAAGTGCTATGTAGCTCCACATAGGGGACACAGGAAGTGACATATAGCACCTTCATGCGGCGTCGGAACCGCGTAGGAAATTCACAGCCGCACCGGCAGAGCTCCAGAATATGCAACTCGGCCGGCTCACGCGGACGCGCTTACAAGTGCGAGGGCCCGCCCAACGCTGCTTGCAGCTTTAATTAGGGCCCGAGCACGACCGTGCGAGGTCCCTATTGAATTGCTTATTTTTTTTTTTTTTTTTTTTTTTTTTTTTTTTTTTCTGCAAAGTAGGCCCAAATGACATGGCCTAAACATACTCGAAAACTCACCAAAATTTGCAAACATGTCAGAACCGGTGAAAAATTTCGTATTCTACAAGTTTCGCACATGGGCGTGGCAAAATGACTCGCTAGCGCCACCTAGAAAATTGGAAAATTAGCCCCTCGTTCACGTTCAACCTACATGTACGAAATTTTCTGGGGACATGTATCGTATCAAGACGCACAAAAAAGCCTCAAGAACCCATAGCCTAAAGTCAACAGGAAGTCGGCCATTTTGAATTTTATGGCCATTTTTGGATGATTTACACACTTCGTACTTTAACGAACTCCTCCTAGGGATTTAGTCGGATCGACGTCAAATTTCTGCTGTGCCTTCTAAAGGCATTGACGATGAAAAGTTGTGCTATTTGCGCGTTTTCGTCAATGGGCGTGTCCGTGGCGTCGATGATTCGCAATGAAACAGGAAGTTGTTGTAACTTCAGTGTACATGCTCACATCTGGACCAAACTGTACATGTAGGATGAGAGTCCCGCCCTGAACACATGTACATGCCGACATTCACCCACAGTCATAGCGCCACCTGCTGGCAACAGAAAGTGACCTTTAACGAAGCAGCCCCCGCCGCACGTTTCACCTACGTGCACGAATTTTCTGTGGTACGTGTATCTTGTCCAGACGCACAAAAAAGTCTCTTGGAGCCATAGCCTAAACCAACAGGAAGTCGGCCATTTTGAATTTTACGTCAAATTTTGGATGATTTACACACTTCGTACTTTAACGAACTCCTCCTAGGGATTTAGTCCGACCGACCTCAAATTTGTGCTGTGCCTTCTAAAGGCATTGAAGATGAAAAGTTGTGCTATTTGCAAGTTTTCGTCAATGGGCGTGTCCGTGGCGTGGCGTCAAAGATCAGCTCTTCGCCATGACACGGAAGTTGTCGTAACTTCAGTGTACATGCTCACATCTGGACCAAACTGTACATGTAGGATGAGAGTCCCGCCCTGAACACATGTACATGCTGACATTCACCCACAGTCATAGCGCCACCTGCTGGCAACAGGAAGTGACTTTTAACGAAGCAGCCCCCGCCGCACGTTTACCTACGTGCACGAATTTTCTGTGGTACGTGTATCTTGTCCAGACGCACAAAAAAGCCTCTTGGAGCCATAGCCTAAAATCAACAGGAAGTCGGCCATTTTGAATTTTACGTCAAATTTTGGATGATTTACACACTTCGTACTTTAACGAACTCCTCCTAGGGATTTAGTCCGACCGACCTCAAATTTGTGCTGTGCCTTCTAAAGGCATTGAAGATGAAAAGTTGTGCTATTTGCAAGTTTTCGTCAATGGGCGTGTCCGTGGCGTGGCGTCAAAGATCAACTCTTCGCCATGACACGGAAGTTGTCGTAACTTCAGTGTACATGCTCACATCTGGACCAAACTGTACATGTAGGATGAGAGTCCCGCCCTGAACACATGTACATGCTGACATTCACACAGTCATAGCGCCACCTGCTGGCAACAGGAAGTGACTTTTAACGAAGCAGCCCCCGCCGCACGTTTCACCTACGTGCACGAATTTTCTGTGGTACGTGTATCTTGTCCAGACGCACAAAAAAGCCTCTTGGAGCGATGCCCTAAAATCAACAGGAAGTCGGCCATTTTGAATTTTACGTCAAATTTTGGATGATTTACACACTTCGTACTTTAACGAACTCCTCCTAGGGATTTAGTCCGACCGACTTCAAATTTGTGCTGTGCCTTCTAAAGGCATTGAAGATGAAAAGTTGTGCTATTTGCGAGTTTTCGTCAATGGGTGTGTCCGTGGCGTGGCGTCAGAGATCAAGTCTTCGCCATGACACAGGAAGTTGTTGTAACTTCAGTGTACATGCTCACATCTGAACCAAACTTTACGTGCTTGATAACTCTCCCACCCCGCTATGGAGGACCGATCCTGACACAGTCAGAAATAAATACAGAAATAAATAAATGCTCAATAAATAAATAAGCATCCAATTAAATACACAAAAAAATAAAGTAAATAAATAAATGTAGGTAGTAATTAAATTATACAAGGAGACATAAATGTATATATTTTAATTAGTGCCTTTACTTATTCACCTTTGTTATAATTACCTTATTTGTTTATTCAACTTTATTTATTACTAATTTTTTTATTTATTTATGTGTGTGTTTTAATATTTTTGTCTGTTTTATTCTTCCTTTGTATTTATTTACCTTATTTATTTTCACCCATGGTATTTATTTCTGCCTGTCTTTTTAAATTTTTGTATGCATTTCTGCCTCATTATGCAAATGAGGAGGGGCTGTGTCTCAAGGGGTCATCTTCTCTGCTATTGGTGGACCAGTCAGACAGGAGAGCTCCTACTCTGCCTGCAGACATCAACGATCTTGCCCCTCACACAGTCAGATGGCTTCCTTCAGTGCGCTGAGGTGTTTAACAACTCTGAAGACAATACTACCAGCAATGTCTTCCTTCTCTTTTCACGTAGACGCTCCGACAGACAGTGCTTTCAGTTTGCTGCATGCATGGACACAGAACTGCGGTATAGGGAGAAGCACACGGTCAGCTGGCTGCAGCTAAATCTGGAGTGCACTCGTATTCAATTCTGTATGGTAAATTCAGTTTTAACGGAGCAGAGCGAGCTGACAGGCAGAGTTAGAGACTTTTTCTGTCCGTTTCTCTCTTTACAAAGACGCATGTTGCAGTCAGAGTCTTCTCTGAGATGCGAGCACGACATACAACACAATTTATCAAATTACACAACGGATATACAGTATGAAAATAAGATTGATTGGATTATACTCACAGGAAGTATAAAACCGGTCTATAAAGTAAAGTAACACAAAAATGTCAGGGAAATTACTTTACTTAGATTTAAGTACTGCAGTTGTACATTTGAAATACCTTCCTACCTTTCTGATAGG
Organism: Micropterus salmoides; assembly: GCF_014851395.1. Taxonomy (NCBI): domain Eukaryota; kingdom Metazoa; phylum Chordata; class Actinopteri; order Centrarchiformes; family Centrarchidae; genus Micropterus; species Micropterus salmoides. The sequence goes on along the minus strand of NW_024043044.1, from coordinate 17,283 downwards.
AAGCCTTCTTGAGGTGGTATAAAACATTTCTTCTTATATTCTGATTTGAGTTGTGGACAACTATGACCACATGAATTAAAAAAATTAAACATTTCACTGCCCAAGTCAGCTATAACACAAGTCTTGTTCATCAGACTACATGCTGTACAGTATTTGTGGACAGATTTTGTCCCAGGATTTTTATGCATTTCTTCTTCTTCGTTGCATGATTTAGAATAATAAGGTGAGAAATGGGTCTATTCTGAGTTCATCCTGCACTGCAGCAGCTAATAAAGTCCATTTAATCCCAAAACGCTTTTCTTTTAGGCAGGCTGGAGCAGAAAACAACTCACCTTTCTCAAGTTGTACAGTAATGTCACATGTGTATGAAGGTGGATCAAACAAGCTAATCTTAAATGTCAAAGTAGAGAGGAGCCTAGTAGGCCTATTTATTTTCATTCATTACACAATATGAATAAGCTATGCAGACAGTTGTAAAGAAAGAACATCTTTTTCTTCTGTTCTCTACTTGTTATAGTTACACAGTATTAGGGGTGTGGGCTGTATTAAAAGTATCCACTGTTCTCCCATGCTCTAACACACAGTAACGATGAAATGTGTGCTGTTCTCACATTCTTCCTCTGTATGTACACATAAACAACAAGGCAGGGAAATATAAAAGGAATTTATTTTATTGTTTGGGTACATTATTGTTCAGTGTACATGTCACATCTGAAACAAACTTTACGTGCTTGATAACTCTCCCACCCCGCAGACATCTACACGTCAATACCGATTTATATTCATAGCGGCAAGTGCTATGTAGCTCCACATAGGGGACACAGGAAGTGACATATAGCACCTTCATGCGGCGTCGGAACCGCGTAGGAAATTCACAGCCGCACCGGCAGAGCTCCAGAATGTGCAACTCGGCCGGCTCACGCGCGGACGCGCTTACAAGTGCGAGGGCCCGCCCAACGCTGCTTGCAGCTTGCAGCTTTTTTTTTTTTTTTTTTTTTTTTTTTTCTGCAAAGTAGGCCCAAATGACATGGCCTAAACATACTCGAAAACTCACCAAAATTTGCAAACATGTCAGAACCGGTGAAAAATTTCGTATTCTACAAGTTTCGCACATGGGCGTGGCAAAATGACTCGCTAGCGCCACCTAGAAAATTGGAAATGATTAGCCCCTCGTTCACGTTCAACCTACATGTACGAAATTTTCTGGGGACATGTATCGTATCAAGACGCACAAAAAAGCCTCAAGAACCCATAGCCTAAAGTCAACAGGAAGTCGGCCATTTTGAATTTTATGGCCATTTTTGGATGATTTACACACTTCGTACTTTAACGAACTCCTCCTAGGGATTTAGTCGGATCGACGTCAAATTTCTGCTGTGCCTTCTAAAGGCATTGACGATGAAAAGTTGTGCTATTTGCGTTTTCGTCAATGGGCGTGTCCGTGGCGTCGATGATTCGCATGAAACAGGAAGTTGTTGTAACTTCAGTGTACATGCTCACATCTGGACCAAACTGTACATGTAGGATGAGAGTCCCGCCCTGAACACATGTACATGCCGACATTCACCCACAGTCATAGCGCCACCTGCTGGCAACAGAAAGTGACCTTTAACGAAGCAGCCCCCGCCGCACGTTTCACCTACGTGCACGAATTTTCTGTGGTACGTGTATCTTGTCCAGACGCACAAAAAAGTCTCTTGGAGCCATAGCCTAAACCCAACAGGAAGTCGGCCATTTTGAATTTTACGTCAAATTTTGGATGATTTACACACTTCGTACTTTAACGAACTCCTCCTAGGGATTTAGTCCGACCGACCTCAAATTTGTGCTGTGCCTTCTAAAGGCATTGAAGATGAAAAGTTGTGCTATTTGCAAGTTTTCGTCAATGGGCGTGTCCGTGGCGTGGCGTCAAAGATCAGCTCTTCGCCATGACACGGAAGTTGTCGTAACTTCAGTGTACATGCTCACATCTGGACCAAACTGTACATGTAGGATGAGAGTCCCGCCCTGAACACATGTACATGCTGACATTCACCACAGTCATAGCGCCACCTGCTGGCAACAGGAAGTGACTTTTAACGAAGCAGCCCCCGCCGCACGTTTCACCTACGTGCACGAATTTTCTGTGGTACGTGTATCTTGTCCAGACGCACAAAAAAGCCTCTTGGAGCGATGCCCTAAAATCAACAGGAAGTCGGCCATTTTGAATTTTACGTCAAATTTTGGATGATTTACACACTTCGTACTTTAACGAACTCCTCCTAGGGATTTAGTCCGACCGACTTCAAATTTGTGCTGTGCCTTCTAAAGGCATTGAAGATGAAAAGTTGTGCTATTTGCGAGTTTTCGTCAATGGGTGTGTCCGTGGCGTGGCGTCAGAGATCAAGTCTTCGCCATGACACAGGAAGTTGTTGTAACTTCAGTGTACATGCTCACATCTGAACCAAACTTTACGTGCTTGATAACTCTCCCACCCCGCTATGGAGGACCGATCCTGACACAGTCAGAAATAAATACAGAAATAAATAAATGCTCAATAAATAAATAAGCATCCAATTAAATACACAAAAAAATAAGTAAATAAATAAATGTAGGTAGTAATTAAATTATACAAGGAGACATAAATGTATATATTTTAATTAGTGCCTTTACTTATTCACCTTTGTTATAATTACCTTATTTGTTTATTCAACTTTATTTATTACTAATTTTTTTAATGTATTTATTTATGTGTGTGTTTTAATATTTTTGTCTGTTTTATTCTTCCTTTGTATTTATTTACCTTATTTATTTTCACCCATGGTATTTATTTCTGCCTGTCTTTTTAAATTTTTGTATGCATTTCTGCCTCATTATGCAAATGAGGAGGGGCTGTGTCTCAAGGGGTCATCTTCTCTGCTATTGGTGGACCAGTCAGACAGGAGAGCTCCTACTCTGCCTGCAGACATCAACGATCTTGCCCCTCACACAGTCAGATGGCTTCCTTCAGTGCGCTGAGGTGTTTAACAACTCTGAAGACAATACTACCAGCAATGTCTTCCTTCTCTTTTCACGTAGACGCTCCGACAGACAGTGCTTTCAGTTTGCTGCATGCATGGACACAGAACTGCGGTATAGGGAGAAGCACACGGTCAGCTGGCTGCAGCTAAATCTGGAGTGCACTCGTATTCAATTCTGTATGGTAAATTCAGTTTTAACGGAGCAGAGCGAGCTGACAGGCAGAGTTAGAGACTTTTTCTGTCCGTTTCTCTCTTTACAAAGACGCATGTTGCAGTCAGAGTCTTCTCTGAGATGCGAGCACGACATACAACACAATTTATCAAATTACACAACGGATATACAGTATGAAAATAAGATTGATTGGATTATACTCACAGGAAGTATAAAACCTCTTACATGGTCTATTAAAAGTAAAGTAACACAAAAATGTCAGGGAAATTACTTTACTTAGATTTAAGTACTGCAGTTGTACATTTGAAATACCTTCCTACCTTTCTGATAGGAAGCCTTCTTGAGGTGGTATAAAACATTTCTTCTTATATTCTGATTTGAGTTGTGGACAACTATGACCACATGAATTAAAAAACATTTCACTGCCCAAGTCAGCTATAACACAAGTCTTGTTCATCAGACTACATGCTGTACAGTATTTGTGGACAGATTTTGTCCCAGGATTTTTATGCATTTCTTCTTCTTCGTTGCATGATTTAGAATAATAAGGTGAGAAATGGGTCTATTCTGAGTTCATCCTGCACTGCAGCAGCTAATAAAGTCCATTTAATCCCAAAACGCTTTTCTTTTAGGCAGGCTGGAGCAGAAAACAACTCACCTTTCTCAAGTTGTACAGTAATGTCACATGTGTATGAAGGTGGATCAAACAAGCTAATCTTAAATGTCAAAGTAGAGAGGAGCCTAGTAGGCCTATTTATTTTCATTCATTACACAATATGAATAAGCTATGCAGACAGTTGTAAAGAAAGAACATCTTTTTCTTCTGTTCTCTACTTGTTATAGTTACACAGTATTAGGGGTGTGGGCTGTATTAAAAGTATCCACTGTTCTCCCATGCTCTAACACACAGTAACGATGAAATGTGTGCTGTTCTCACATTCTTCCTCTGTATGTACACATAAACAACAAGGCAGGGAAATATAAAAGGAATTTATTTTATTGTTTGGGTACATTATTGTTCAGTGTACATGCTCACATCTGAAACAAACTTTACGTGCTTGATAACTCTCCCACCCCGCAGACATCTACACGCAATACCGATTTATATTCATAGCGGCAAGTGCTATGTAGCTCCACATAGGGGACACAGGAAGTGACATATAGCACCTTCATGCGGCGTCGGAACCGCGTAGGAAATTCACAGCCGCACCGGCAGAGCTCCAGAATGTGCAACTCGGCCGGCTCACGCGCGGACGCGCTACAAGTGCGAGGGCCCGCCCAACGCTGCTTGCAGCTTTAATTGCTTGCGAGTCCCTATTGAATTGCTCGGATTATTTTTTTTTTTTTTTTTTTTTTTTTTTTTTCTGCAAAGTAGGCCCAAATGACATGGCCTAAACATACTCGAAAACTCACCAAAATTTGCAAACATGTCAGAACCGGTGAAAAATTTCGTATTCTACAAGTTTCGCACATGGGCGTGGCAAAATGACTCGCTAGCGCCACCTAGAAAATTGGAAATGATTAGCCCCTCGTTCACGTTCAACCTACATGTACGAAATTTTCTGGGGACATGTATCGTATCAAGACGCACAAAAAAGCCTCAAGAACCCATAGCCTAAAGTCAACAGGAAGTCGGCCATTTTGAATTTTATGGCCATTTTTGGATGATTTACACACTTCGTACTTTAACGAACTCCTCCTAGGGATTTAGTCGGATCGACGTCAAATTTCTGCTGTGCCTTCTAAAGGCATTGACGATGAAAAGTTGTGCTATTTGCGCGTTTTCGTCAATGGGCGTGTCCGTGGCGTCGATGATTCGCATGAAACAGGAAGTTGTTGTAACTTCAGTGTACATGCTCACATCTGGACCAAACTGTACATGTAGGATGAGAGTCCCGCCCTGAACACATGTACATGCCGACATTCACCCACAGTCATAGCGCCACCTGCTGGCAACAGAAAGTGACCTTTAACGAAGCAGCCCCCGCCGCACGTTTCACCTACGTGCACGAATTTTCTGTGGTACGTGTATCTTGTCCAGACGCACAAAAAAGTCTCTTGGAGCCATAGCCTAAACCCAACAGGAAGTCGGCCATTTTGAATTTTACGTCAAATTTTGGATGATTTACACACTTCGTACTTTAACGAACTCCTCCTAGGGATTTAGTCCGACCGACCTCAAATTTGTGCTGTGCCTTCTAAAGGCATTGAAGATGAAAAGTTGTGCTATTTGCAAGTTTTCGTCAATGGGCGTGTCCGTGGCGTGGCGTCAAAGATCACTCTTCGCCATGACACGGAAGTTGTCGTAACTTCAGTGTACATGCTCACATCTGGACCAAACTGTACATGTAGGATGAGAGTCCCGCCCTGAACACATGTACATGCTGACATTCACACAGTCATAGCGCCACCTGCTGGCAACAGGAAGTGACTTTTAACGAAGCAGCCCCCGCCGCACGTTTTACCTACGTGCACGAATTTTCTGTGGTACGTGTATCTTGTCCAGACGCACAAAAAAGCCTCTTGGAGCGATGCCCTAAAATCAACAGGAAGTCGGCCATTTTGAATTTTACGTCAAATTTTGGATGATTTACACACTTCGTACTTTAACGAACTCCTCCTAGGGATTTAGTCCGACCGACTTCAAATTTGTGCTGTGCCTTCTAAAGGCATTGAAGATGAAAAGTTGTGCTATTTGCGAGTTTTCGTCAATGGGTGTGTCCGTGGCGTGGCGTCAGAGATCAAGTCTTCGCCATGACACAGGAAGTTGTTGTAACTTCAGTGTACATGCTCACATCTGAACCAAACTTTACGTGCTTGATAACTCTCCCACCCCGTATGGAGGACCGATCCTGACACAGTCAGAAATAAATACAGAAATAAATAAATGCTCAATAAATAAATAAGCATCCAATTAAATACACAAAAAAATAAAGTAAATAAATAAATGTAGGTAGTAATTAAATTATACAAGGAGACATAAATGTATATATTTTAATTAGTGCCTTTACTATTCACCTTTGTTATAATTACCTTATTTGTTTATTCAACTTTATTTATTACTAATTTTTTTAATGTATTTATTTATGTGTGTTTTAATATTTTTGTCTGTTTTATTCTTCCTTTGTATTTATTTACCTTATTTATTTTCACCCATGGTATTTATTTCTGCCTGTCTTTTTTAAATTTTTGTATGCATTTCTGCCTCATTATGCAAATGAGGAGGGGCTGTGTCTCAAGGGGTCATCTTCTCTGCTATTGGTGGACCAGTCAGACAGGAGAGCTCCTACTCTGCCTGCAGACATCAACGATCTTGCCCCTCACACAGTCAGATGGCTTCCTTCAGTGCGCTGAGGTGTTTAACAACTCTGAAGACAATACTACCAGCAATGTCTTCCTTCTCTTTTCACGTAGACGCTCCGACAGACGTGCTTTCAGTTTGCTGCATGCATGGACACAGAACTGCGGTACAGCACACAGTAACGATGAAATGTGTGCTGTTCTCACATTCTTCCTCTGTATGTACACATAAACAACAAGGCAGGGAAATATAAAAGGAATTTATTTTATTGTTTGGGTACATTATTGTTCAGTGTACATGCTCACATCTGAAACAAACTTTACGTGCTTGATAACTCTCCCACCCCGCAGACATCTACACGCCAACACCGATTTATATTCATAGCGGCAAGTGCTATGTAGCTCCACATAGGGGACACAGGAAGTGACATATAACACCTTCATGCGGCGTCATAACCGCGTAGCAAATTCACAGCCGCACCGGCAGAGCTCCAGAATATGCAACTCGGCCGGCTCACACGCGGACGCGCTTATAAGTGCGAGGGCCCGCCCAACGCTGCTTGCAGCTTTAATTATTATTTATTTTTTTTTTTTTTCTGCAAAGTAGGCCCAAATGACATGGCCTAAACATACTCGAAAACTCACCAAAATTTGCAAACATGTCAGAACCGGTGAAAAATTTCGTATTCTACAAGTTTCGCACATGGGCGTTGCAAAATGACTCGCTAGCGCCACCTAGAAAATTGGAAAAATTAGCCCCTCGTTCACGTTCAACCTACATGTACGAAATTTTCTGGGGACATGTATCGTATCAAGACGCACAAAAAAGCCTCAAGAAACCATACCCTAAAGTTAACAGGAAGTCGGCCATTTTGAATTTTACGGCCATTTTTGGATGATTTACACACTTCGTACTTTAACGAACTCCTCCTAGGGATTTAGTCGGATCGACGTCAAATTTCTGCTGTGCCTTCTAAAGGCATTGACGATGAAAAGTTGTGCTATTTGCGCGTTTTCGTCAATGGGCGTGTCCGTGGCGTCGATGATTCGCATGAAACAGGAAGTTGTTGTAACTTCAGTGTACATGCTCACATCTGGACCAAACTGTACATGTAGGATGAGAGTCCCGCCCTGAACACATGTACATGCCGACATTCACCCACAGTCATAGCGCCACCTGCTGGCAACAGAAAGTGACCTTTAACGAAGCAGCCCCCGCCGCACGTTTCACCTACGTGCACGAATTTTCTGTGGTACGTGTATCTTGTCCAGACGCACAAAAAGTCTCTTGGAGCCATAGCCTAAAACCAACAGGAAGTCGGCCATTTTGAATTTTACGTCAAATTTTGGATGATTTACACACTTCGTACTTTAACGAACTCCTCCTAGGGATTTAGTCCGACCGACCTCAAATTTGTGCTGTGCCTTCTAAAGGCATTGAAGATGAAAAGTTGTGCTATTTGCAAGTTTTCGTCAATGGGCGTGTCCGTGGCGTGGCGTCAAAGATCAACTCTTCGCCATGACACGGAAGTTGTCGTAACTTCAGTGTACATGCTCACATCTGGACCAAACTGTACATGTAGGATGAGAGTCCCGCCCTGAACACATGTACATGCTGACATTCACCCACAGTCATAGCGCCACCTGCTGGCAACAGGAAGTGACTTTTAACGAAGCAGCCCCCGCCGCACGTTTTACCTACGTGCACGAATTTTCTGTGGTACGTGTATCTTGTCCAGACGCACAAAAAAGCCTCTTGGAGCGATGCCCTAAAATCAACAGGAAGTCGGCCATTTTGAATTTTACGTCAAATTTTGGATGATTTACACACTTCGTACTTTAACGAACTCCTCCTAGGGATTTAGTCCGACCGACTTCAAATTTGTGCTGTGCCTTCTAAAGGCATTGAAGATGAAAAGTTGTGCTATTTGCGAGTTTTCGTCAATGGGTGTGTCCGTGGCGTGGCGTCAGAGATCAAGTCTTCGCCATGACACAGGAAGTTGTTGTAACTTCAGTGTACATGCTCACATCTGAACCAAACTTTACGTGCTTGATAACTCAAGGGGTCATCTTCTCTGCTATTGGTGGACCAGTCAGACAGGAGAGCTCCTACTCTGCCTGCAGACATCAACAATCTTGCCCCTCACACAGTCAGATGGCTTCCTTCAGTGCACTGAGGTGTTTAACAACTCTGAAGACAATACTACCAGCAATGTCTTCCTTCTCTTTTCATGTAGACGCTCCGACAGACAGTGCTTTCAGTTTGCTGCATGCATGGACACAGAACTGCGTATAGGGAGAAGCACACAATCAGCTGGCTGCAGCTAAATCTGGAGTGCACTCGTATTCAATTCTGTATGGTAAATTCAGTTTTAACGGAGCAGAGCGAGCTGACAGGCAGAGTTAGAGACTTTTTCTGTCCGTTTCTCTCTTTACAAAGACGCATGTTGCAGTCAGAGTCTTCTCTGAGATGCGAGCACGACATACAACACAATTTATCAAATTACACATCGGATATACAGTATGAAAATAAGATTGATTGGATTATACTCACAGGAAGTATAAACCTGTTACATGCGTCTATTAAAAGTAAAGTAACACAAAAATGTCAGGGAAATTACTTTACTTAGATTTAAGTACTGCAGTTGTACATTTGAAATACCTTCCTACCTTTCTGATAGGAAGCCTTCTTGAGGTGGTATAAACATTTCTTCTTATATTCTGATTTGAGTTGTGGACAACTATGACCACATGAATTAAAAAAACATTTCACTGCCCAAGTCAGCTATAACACAAGTCTTGTTCAACAGACTACATGCTGTGGACAGATTTTGTCCCAGGATTTATGATGCATTTCTTCTTCTTCGTTGCATGATTTAGAATAATAAGGTGAGAAATGGGTCTATTCTGAGTTCATCCTGCACTGCAGCAGCTAATAAAGTCCATTTAATCCCAAAAACGCTTTTCTTTTAGGCAGGCTGGAGCAGAAAACAACTCACCTTTCTCAAGTTGTACAGTAATGTCACATGTGTATGAAGGTGGATCAAACAAGCTAATCTTAAATGTCAAAGTAGAGAGGAGCCTAGTAGGCCTATTTATTTTCATTCATTACACAATATGAATAAGCTATGCAGACAGTTGTAAAGAAAGAACATCTTTTTCTTCTGTTCTCTACTTGTTATAGTTACACAGTATTAGGGGTGTGGGCTGTATAAAAGTATCCACTGTTCTCCCATGCTCTAACACACAGTAACGATGAAATGTGTGCTGTTCTCACATTCTTCCTCTGTATGTACACATAAACAACAAGGCAGGGAAATATAAAGGAATTTATTTATTGTTTGGTACATTATTGTTCAGTGTACATGCTCACATCTGAACACAACTTTACGTGCTGATAACTCTCCCACCCCGCTATGGAGGACCGATCCTGATACAGTCAGAAATAAATACAGAATAAATAAATGCTCAATAAATAATAAGCATCCAATTAAATACACAAAAAATAAAGTAAATAAATAAATGTTGGTAGTAATTAAATTATACAAGGAGACATAAATGTATATATTTTAATTAGTGCCTTTACTTATTCACCTTTGTTATAATTACCTTATTTATTATTCTCCGTTATAATCTTCAACTTTATTTATTACTAATTTTTTAAATGTATTTATTTATGTGTGTGTTTTAATATTTTTGTCTGTTTTATTCTTCCTTTGTATTTATTTACCTTATTTATTTTCTCTTTTATTTCTTCCTGTCCTTTTTAAATTTCTGTATGCATTTCTGCCTCATTATGCAAATGAGGAGGGGCTGTGTCTCAAGGGGTCATCTTCTCTGCTATTGGTGGACCAGTCAGACAGGAGAGCTCCTACTCTGCCTGCAGACATCAACGATCTTGCCCTCACACAGTCAGATGGCTTCCTTCAGTGCACTGAGGTGTTTAACAACTCTGAAGACAATACTACCAGCATGTCTTCCTTCTCTTTTCACGTAGACGCTCCGACAGACAGTGCTTTCAGTTTGCTGCATGCATGGACACAGAACTGCGGTATAGGGAGAAGCACACGGTCAGCTGGCTGCAGCTAAATCTGGAGTGCACTCGTATTCAATTCTGTATGGTAAATTCAGTTTTAACGGAGCAGAGCGAGCTGACAGGCAGAGTTAGAGACTTTTTCTGTCCGTTTCTCTCTTTACAAAGACGCATGTTGCAGTCAGAGTCTTCTCTGAGAGATGCGAGCACGACATACAACACAATTTATCAAATTACACAACGGATATACAGTATGAAAATAAGATTGATTGGATTATACTCACAGGAAGTATAAAACCTGTTACATGGTCTATTAAAAGTAAAGTAACACAAAAATGTCAGGGAAATTACTTTACTTAGATTTAAGTACTGCAGTTGTACATTTGAAATACCTTCCTACCTTTCTGATAGGAAGCCTTCTTGAGGTGGTATAAAACATTTCTTCTTATATTCTGATTTGAGTTGTGGACAACTATGACCACATGAATTAAAAAAACATTTCACTGCCCAAGTCAGCTATAACACAAGTCTTGTTCATCAGACTACATGCTGTGGACAGATTTTGTCCCAGGATTTATGATGCATTTCTTCTTCTTCGTTGCATGATTTAGAATAATAAGGTGAGAAATGGGTCTATTCTGAGTTCATCCTGCACTGCAGCAGCTAATAAAGTCCATTTAATCCCAAAAACGCTTTTCTTTTAGGCAGGCTGGAGCAGAAAACAACTCACCTTTCTCAAGTTGTACAGTAATGTCACATGTGTATGAAGGTGGATCAAACAAGCTAATCTTAAATGTCAAAGTAGAGAGGAGCCTAGTAGGCCTATTTATTTTCATTCATTACACAATATGAATAAGCTATGCAGACAGTTGTAAAGAAAGAACATCTTTTTCTTCTGTTCTCTACTTGTTATAGTTACACAGTATTAGGGGTGTGGGCTGTATTAAAAGTATCCACTGTTCTCCATGCTCTAACACACAGTAACGATGAAATGTGTGCTGTTCTCACATTCTTCCTCTGTATGTACACATAAACAACAAGGCAGGGAAATATAAAAGGAATTTATTTTATTGTTTGGGTACATTATTGTTCAGTGTACATGCTCACATCTGAAACAAACTTTACGTGCTTGATAACTCTCCCACCCCGCAGACATCTACACACCAATACCGATTTATATTCATAGCGGCAAGTGCTATGTAGCTCCACATAGGGGACACAGGAAGTGACATATAACACCTTCATGCGGCGTCATAACCGCGTAACAAATTCACAGCCGCACCGGCAGAGCTCCAGAATATGCAACTCGGCCGGCTCACACGCGGACGCGCTTACAAGTGCGAGGGCCCGCCCAACGCTGCTTGCAGCTTTAATTATTATTATCATTGAAAAGCAGAACAGTAGGGCTAACTAGCGTTAGCTAACTAACATTACATTAGGAACAATCCACAGCCTTCATTTCCCTGTTGCTTTTATGTTTTATGTAAAGCACTTTGAATTACCTTGTTGTTGAAATGTGCTATACAAATAAACTTGCCTTGCCTTGCCTTAGGTTTTGGAAAGGGACTAAATCATACTTCTCCTTTCAAACTCTCTGGGTAGCGACTGTAACTATTACAAGTGCCCCAGGAACAGTGTTTGACCATATCTTGGAAAAATATGGCAAAAGAAAGCTTGAAAACAATTCAATTTACATTAGAGTCAATGGAGAGCAGCCATGAAAGTGTTGGACCTCAGTTAGCGCGAGACCTATACTGTGCTGTGATTGGCCGGCCGCGTGTTCGGAGCGTGGCTTAGCGAAGGGTCAACTATATTAAATAAATGTTCCATTAAATAAATGTGTTGCTTTGATGTGTTCTTAAATTTCAGTCTTATTCTTTCAGCTTAGCTTTTTTAGTCGGTGTTTACACATTAAAAGCCTTGGGCACCAAATAAGTGGTTGTTCAACTCACTTTCAAGAACTTCAAGTCACTTCAAAAATCAAATTCATTTATTTAACGCAATCAAAAATGTTTCAAACATTCTGAATTTACTTCATAACGCAACAAAACTAAAAAGTCATTCTTGCCATAAAAGTGTTCAAATATTGGTGAAAGACTGAATCTCAACATTTACTGAAAACTCATTACCTGCACCCAAACAGCAACAGGTGGCGCTACATGACCAGTCTCTAACTCTGCTCCAGCAGCCCAGGTTCGCCTCTGGCCCATGACCCTTTGATGCATGTCATCCCCTTTCTTTCTCCCATGTTTCCTGTCTCTCTCAAAATGTTCTATCATAAATAAGGGTGGAAAAAGCCTCTACAAAAGACTTGAAAACTGAACTTACCAATACCAAAACATATGCATTCTGTGTGAAACGGACTCAGGAGCAAATAAAAAATATAAAACATAATTCAAAGCGGTGAGTAGGCTTGCTGTCATATCTTTAAGCACAACAAATACAAAGCTTTAGAGCTTTTGTTGTAGGATGATCTCTGTATCACCTACAGCAGCAGCATTCTGCTGGATCTGGATCTACATATGGTAATGGTTCCAAGAGAGCTGATTGGTCAGTAGGCGTTCTCTTATGCTGAACATAACCTGCTCCGGAGCAGGTTATGTTCACCATAAGTTACTGTTTTCTTGCTAGAGTTAACCCTTGCTAGAGTTAACCCTCGCTAAGCTCACATCCTGTATTCCTGTATCGTAATTTAGGCCTCTGGTGTCTGATCTGCAGCACTGGCTGCACGTGTCTTCTTGTGCTTGATTTTTCCCCTCACATCTTCACATGACTGTGACTGATTGAACTAACTGTCTGACACACAAACACACACACACACACACACACACACACACACACACACACACACACACAGTCATCAGTCAGAAGAAGCTGTACTGCAGAACCTAAAGCCATGTTATAAGTCAAGACAGAGTAGAGGGTTCATATAGCTCTAATCCTCCAATTAATTCTCATTCCCCACAAGTGGAGGACCCCGGAGAGCGTCTTGACACTTCTATTAAAAAGTAAAAATGAAACACAGCATGAAGGTGAAGCAAGAGAGATCTCTTTCTTCTGCCCATCTCTATGGAGAGCAAAGTTTTACAACATTTTTGGCAATAGTGAGATTTTCTTTCCTTTCTTCCTTTAGAGAGTGAGCTTGTATTCATAACAAACAGTACCAAGAGAATAACTCAAAGAAAAGTGCAATTCAGTTTTGCATGTGCCCTTGTCATTGGTTAATGCAACAATTATTGAAAGCACACAGAATTTCAGGAAACACACAGAGCGAACGAGAAAATATGTGCTTGAAATGTCACTTCCTAATAATCAGATTGAAGAAGGAAGTCAGACAGATTGGTACAGTAAACGCTGCTTCACATAAATTTTTTGTCAGCAAGGGTAGATGAAAAAGAAACCATTCTTCCACCTCTTCACTTCGATTTAAGATTGACGTTTGTATGTTACACACTCTTGTAGTAGTACAACCATATCTTTCTTTTGTTTCTTCCTAAGAAGGGGAGTGAGTAATCACCCGCAGAGCAGACAGCCTGACTCAAGGCCGTCCAAACACCACAAAACAGGAAGGGGTCCAAAAGGGCCTGCCAGACCAAAAGCTTTTGTTTCCACTCTGAGTGCTGGTTGCAGTAATCAAGTCAACCAGACAAACCACCATCTTCTGTGGAGTTAAGATAACTGCCTTTACCTCAAGACTGTTCACCCTGTCCAGATATTTAACCTCTCCCTGAACTAGGAAGATCAGGACCTCTAGGTGGACAGAGGCCATAAAGTAAGGCCTCCTAAATGGATCTCCACACACACAGACACTCGCACACACACACGCAACCACACACACACACACACCACCAACAGAGTTAGGGGGTTAGTGAAATGAGTTGGTTACACCGCCAGTAATAGAGAGGACATCCACTTCCAACACCTTACTAACTTCCGTTTATTGCATTGTTGTTGTTGACTAATCATTGTTGTTTGTCTTCCTTATATCCTTATATATATATTTACTTTCACTTGTGTTCACTCTAGTTAGTTAATAAGTATTCACTTTAATCACGGGAACGTGTGGGTACTATATATATATATATATATATATATATATATATATATTTTTTTTTTTTTTTTTTTTTTTCGGTATATATATATTTATAGGTCCTTAATGCTACCAGCCTACCTTAGGCATGAGTGAAACCGCAAATACAAGAGCCATACTGGCTCGGACGTCCCCCGGGTTAACAAGGTCCGCATCAGGTGCTAGGGAACCAGGGCAACCTGATGACAAATGGGCTACTGGAACAAGACATTCATGGACTAGAGCAGAAAATATGGATCTGATGCAATGCTCTATACAAGCAATCCCAGTGAGAGGGGTTATATGCAGAGACTATGGGATATATGGATGCTTCGAAACCCATCATCAACACTGACAAAGAAACAACTTCTAGCTCAGTGTTCTAACATCCGCAAACGGCAGCTCATATCACAACTAAACATTGATGAGATACAACAAATATGCTACGGCAAGGGGGAGCCAGGACGACAGGTCAGCAGGGAGATGTCATCATCATCCCCACAATCAGAGATTGGGTCCCAAGCCCCAATAACAATAAGCCCTGCAGTGATAGATGTGCCAATCCCAAGCGACAGCAACATCAAGAAGAAGGAACACGAGAAGCTTTAGAAATACCAACGGCTGAAAGAGGAGCTAGAAAAGATTTGGAAAGTCAGTGCTAGTGGTAATCGGAGCACTAGGGGCTGTGACCCCCAAACTGGGAGAGTGGCTACAGCAGATACCAGGTAAAACATCAGAGGTCTCTGTTCAGAAGAGTGCAGTCCTAGGAACAGCTAAGATACTGCCCAGAACACTCAAACTCCAAGGCCTCTGGTAGAGGAGCTTTTTTGGGGTTTTTTTATGTATAGGGCGCTTTATTATAATAGCATATGAAAAACACCAATTGACTGATTGAATTGCAGATTCACAGCAGAGAGAGGATATGGAACAGAAGTGGGACGTGATATAAAAACCATCTCTGATGAAGCCTATGTTACTCTGCTGCTCTTTTTATCAGTGAAGTGTCCAATCTGTTAACAGAAAGGCAGACACTGTCTCTTTATGAAACATCTGGATCCTGTGCTCGTTATTATAAAAACTATGATGAACTATGATGAATCATGGGTCACATCTTTCCACTGGTTTCTTTATTTTCTGTTTATTGATGTATGAGTGTTATCTTACGATTTACTTTCATGATTAGAGAGGCTGCTGTCAGTCATTTTAAACGTTATGTGCACAATAAAGTCACAACACAGAACATCAATTAACATTAGATCCTGTCAGCGTGTCGGAGATTTAATAATCAATGAAGTTACGCTGCTGGCCTCGTGCGGTAAATGCACACAGTGTCAGTAATAAGCCCCTAAAAGAACAAAAACAGTGAAATACTGTGCCATTGACTGTAGCCCAAGTACACATCCAAAAGTTTAAAGTCCAAACAAAAGTATTTATTGTAATATGGTCAAGAAAAGGTTGCCATATCTGATGGAATCTGTCTGATATCCCTAATAACTCAAATCGGATTCTTTCCAAATATAAGTATCTGATAGCTCTGTGAGCCAAGCTCCAAAACTTGGAGGACATATCTTTGTTCCAGACTTTAATATAATTTCTTAGCAATCACCATTCTTACTGGGATGCCAAATGGGGGCAAAAAACTAGTGTTTGTTAGTGTCTGTTAGATTGAATGTTTTTTAATTTGGTACCACACCTTTTATGAGTGTTCTACTATAAGCCCAAGCCCATTCTTTGATATTCAGAACCAAACCTGTAGTGAGATTGAGGTTATTTAGCTGGTTTAGGCTAACAGATCGTCTGAGGGTCTTAGCCCTTTCAAAAACAAATTTTATAAAAGAAGCGGTCCTGAGAGGAACTGTCTGAGTGGTATTCTATTTCGCAGTTGCTGCAACAAGATGTCTGCTCTGGAGCAGGTACTTTAATGGTTTAAGGAGCTCTGAGGCACCACGAACGCAGGTGAAGTGCGGGCGTCTGAGAATTACGAGAGAATGCCCGTGACGACACGCAAAGAAGAGGACCAGGTAAAGGTGTTTCAAGCCAGGGATGGAAGCAAGCTCCGTGTTGGAGACAGGCTCTGCGTCAGAAAGGCAGAGGAGCATTTTGCGAATGGCGGGATCAAGAGTTTGATGCCGAAGTAGGTCAGAATCACCAAGAGAGTCAGGGACTGAGATCTGTGGCGCAGTGGCGGCTGTCAGAACACAAGCCTGCTGCTGGGCTCTGGTGTCATCGCAAGTATAAGGGCGGGAGGGTGGGGAGCAAATCTGCTTGGGAGTGCTGGGGTGTGTCTTAACAGCACCCTGTTTGCCTAGTGCTGTAAACTTGGTGTAAGTCAGCTGTAGGATGATATATATGCTGTCTGACCCCCTCTTATGCCTTTATGTAAGTCATGGAGGATGGCTTGGTGAAGTGTTGACAGGGAAGGCGGGTGACAGTTTGGCACCATCTGTCTGTCATGGTCATGTTGCCTGTGGGAACCGCGTCGCTGGTAAGCGGCAAAGAAGAAAGGCTGACAGTAGCCTTTGAAGGTCAGTGTGATTCGCTTCCTTAGAGAGGTCAGGAGGCAAGGAAGAAGGCGTGTGCCACCTTTCTGGAGGTCCTGAGCTCACAGTCATGAGTGTCGGTGCTGATCGGCCAATCCGTGGAGTGGTTTGGGGATCAGTGCATCATTTGAGTTGTAATTAAAGCACAGAGGCGGGTTTCTCGTTCTGTG
>NW_024043043.1:0-11173 GCF_014851395.1 Micropterus salmoides | reverse complement strand
TGGTCATGAGATAATTAACAGGAGAGGAAAGCATAAAAAACATTTTCTGTTGCACAAAATTATGCACTTTTTCCAGACTCTCCTCAAATCAATGCTTGTTTTTGATAAATAACTGAATAGCTTTACATTGGGGGTGGGGTGGGGTCAATCTTTGGTTCAACTGGTAGCAACTATTGATGAGAGGTCACAGGCAAACGTTGGACACCACTGGAACAGTTGATACCACAGGCTGCACTTAAAGTAATACCTGTGATAATAAGGCTCCAAAGGGAAAGATGAGATGCGGTCCGTTGTTGTCAAAAATTGGTATTTGCATTATGTTGTACAGACAGGTGTACACTTATCAATCCTTTTTTAATGTGAATTATTACTGCACCATAATATCACACTGTGACGGTTTTGTACCTGGTAGGCTTAATGTTGAACTTGCTAGAATCCTGTCAGCCTGGACAGCTGAATTCACACCTGTTTGTAAAGTGAAAATGCTTCATAAGCATGACTTCTGCAATGGCGATATTTGTATAATTGACTGCCAGTGTTTTGTTGTAGAAGTCAACACACAAGGTGTTGGGTGACAACGACCAGCAGTGACCCCCTCAATGACTCCTATACGTCCAAGATTCAAATTGAAAACACTGGTGACGCAATTCAGTTTGTTAAAAGGAGCATGATACCATGACTGAGCTCTTTTTATTTCACCAAGTAAACAAGTTGTGAAATCAAACATCCCCCGCGAAACCTTTCATGTTCATCTTGTCAGGAGGGCTGAACATGAGCTGGCATTCCCTAAACTGATGTTCTGTCCTGTCACGGATATTAAATTGCATCTTGTGTGTGAATGGCCGTATGATGTCTGCTGGTTGTTTTCCTTCCAGATATTAAGTATGCTTTAATCGGAGCTGGGATTGGCCTGTTCATAGTTGCTGGTTTCATTATTGTCAAGGTCTGCATCATCAGGAAGCATGTCATTGATAACAACACAGGTGAGATCATATTACAGCCGTTTACAACTGAACAATACACAACAACACAACATTTCTAAATTATTCCTCCTAGATGTGTCTTCTTAGATTCCTCTAAAAAAATTTTATAGCTAAATCACATGAAAATTAGAAAATATTTTGAGACTATGGTATGAAATATGAACACTGTGGTTTCCTGAAGGTTGTCAAACTGTTCTTACCTACAGATGGTAGAATGAGGAGATCTTCAGAGGTAAGATATCAACATTGTTTTATCAACTAATTAGAATAGTTACTGACATAATAGATATAATACAATCAAACTAAACACAAAACTAATCTATCTATCTATCTATTTTGTTTTTTTTGTCTATATTCATAAATGGCAATCATGGAAGACATGAAGATGGACCCTAAATATTTTGTAATGACACACAAAAAAAATTTGATTTCTTGTATTTTGTTAGTTTAAGGACACATGTTCGTATCAAAAAGTACCGGTTCCTATAACCTTTATTTACTCTCAACCACAGCCTCACTCACTTTGAGCCATCTCAGCCAACCAGAACATCCTGTGGCGGCGGTGTCCAATGACATGAAGTGTTAGAGTTCAGGCAGAGTGATTTGCAGGATGATGTGAACCCTGCAAAAGTGGCATCTGGGTGAAAAGTCAGCCAGGCGCCTTTTTCCCCCCTTAGGTTTTGTCGCACAAACATCAACATTGTTCCTCAATTACATGTTTCATGATGGTTTTCATAATAAATATCCAAAGAGAATTAATGTAACTTTTATTCGGCTGTGGAGAGTTGTGTTGTTTGAAAAGCCTTATGAACTCGGTTTCAGCTATTTAAGAGCCTGAATATGTGGGTGTATTTGTGTTTTGTTTCACTTGTGCCTTGAAGAACCCAGTTGTTCTACTGACACACATACTGCACAGAGATTATTTAACACCACTCAGCAGAAAGCCTCTGGACAAGTAAGCATTTCATACATTTTCCACAAGGGGGTGATATATACCTCCAAGAAAGAAAAAAAAAACTGACTTCCTTACTGGCTTCACATCTGAGCACCAGGGGAGCCTAGTAAACAATTCTTTGTACTTTAATTACTTGTATTTATGTCAGATTAACAAAAATGACTGATGGGGCATTTAATCACAACTGGATAATGACAATGTTTTCCAGCTTCTTTTCGTGAAGCAACATTTTCAAGTCCCATCCATTTAATGGACATAATAAAATCCTTTCTACTGTACCTTAATCTCAGTTCTTTTTTCATTTTATAGCCCTTTCCCCACGTGCAGGTTCTTTCTGTATTCAAAGAAATTGCTTGTGTCTGTTAGGTGCTGTGGGTGTCTGAGAGTGTACAGGACGAAGTGAGCATGTACAAAAACAAACCGAATGCACTTAAAAAGTACAAAAAGTACATAGGAGAGTGCAAACCTGAAGAATCCTCCTACTTTAGTAACATTTTAAATTCCTCAATTGTCAGATGAATTGTACAGCAGCTGACCAAGCTCCGAACCAAGGACAACCCATCCCCCACATGTTTTGGAAACTTTTTGAGATGTATTGCTAACATACTAACTTTGCTGGTGGAGCTAAAACTACGTAAAAAAACTTATTTTGAAAATGGGATTTGAGAGCCAAAGTGATATTATTCATTTAAAACACTATATGAGCAGTTGAGCACTGTCTCACCACAAGGTCAGTTTATTAGCTGGTCTGGAGCTTTCAATCGTATCACATGACCTTCATCAGAAAATGGATATTGCCCAGTTGTCACAGAGCCGTAATTTCCAGCAGGAGTTCTTGTCCATGTTGGCTGAGGTTCAACGTTTGGAAACCATCTCAAAGTTTCATTGTACTGTTACTCTTAATGATACAGTGTTTTGGCACTGTTTCAACTCTGTACAATATGATCTATATCATTGTAATTAGGAGTCTGAGTCTACTGCCAACTTTGTGAAACTGCTTCCCCCAGCTCAGAGATGGATGAAGAAGAACCAATAAAAAAAAACAACTCTCTAATATCCCAGTAACCCTATATGCAAACACAGAATAATTACTAACAGATGTAGTAATTGTTGAAGTCTGTTTACTGCACATATGATGAACTACTGCTGCACTTTCTCTCAGATGAAAAATATCATTTTATTTGCAAAATCCAAACGTAAGAACTTGACCGACTTGAGCGATTACTTCACCTATTTAATCATCAGTGTACAGCTGCGTCTGTAGACGTCCTGTTAACTACCTGCTTGCTAAGCTAATGTTACAGTTTGTCTCCATCCCAAAGAAGAATTGTTTTCTATAATCAATATTTTTACATTAACAACAGATCAAAAGACTATGTGTAATGTGAAAGGGAATGCGTGTAGTGATGAACCAACAGGGTAACTCGCAAGGGAGTTACTCAGGAGGAGACCAAAACAGAGCTAAAAGGAGATAAACACCATAACCAACCATAAACATAACTTTAAATGAATACTAATGTTGTTCTCTGTCTGCTGGATGTGTAAATACCTAGCTCCTTGCTAACACATTAGCCATAGTGACTTCATGCGGTGATGTTATGCTCTTAGCTTGTTGTGGAGTTTCTCCTCCATCAGATAAATCAGTTAATGCAGCTTTAAGATACAATTTACACAATATTTACTCATGTTCCAGCCAGTGGTGTGGACTAGCTGAGTTTTGTGCTGCAAAATGTTCATTTCTTTCTGATATACAACATTAAGGAAAGAGCTCTGGTCCCTAATTTGGTGAATCCCACACCCCATTTTGCACTGAATGCTGAAGGTCACAGAGCATTGGTAAAGTGGGGCTTTTTTTTGTCGAGGTAACAGCCACGTTTGTCAAACTGTCGCCAGACTAGAAGCACTTATGAGGCCCTGCAGGCCTTCTCCTTTATTATCTGTAAATCAAATGTGTCCCAGATCTTCACAGTGCTGCTCTCAGAGGTTTGATAAAAGGCAACAAAGTGCCCCAAAAACCCTGAGCTGACAGACTGTTGTACAAAGATTCACTATGGGATCCTGTTACATGAGATACACACACACACAGACACAATATGGGTTTTGAGGACCAATTTTGCTAGCAGGATGAGCAACCATACCAGTTTAACACTAGCGGAAACTCTGGGAGAAACAAGTCATTTTAACTGCAGAATTTATCTACTAAAAATGTGGGCCACAGAGATGCCCACACACAAACACAGACTGCAACCCAGGCACTCACCCTTCTCCCTCTTTGTCTGCGCCCGCTGTCCTCCACAGCTGGAAGTGTGATTTGCTCTGCGTCAGTCTCAGCCCAACACACCCCTCCCTACCCTCCACCAAGCACAGGAAATTACATTTCCCACTTACTCGCCAGAAGCAGAGGTGTATGTGTGTGTGTGTGTACTCACACATGCTCACCTGTCTGTTTCTGTATGCCCTGCGTGCATGTGTATAGGTTTGTGTGTGGGCACGTGAGCCTGCCAAATGTGTTTTCACTGTGTGTGACGGGAGGGGGGAGGGGTGTGGAGGGAGGTTCTGAGTAGAAACAGAGCGTTCAATGTTTCATATTACACTCCTTGGCTGGGGGAAAAAAGAGGTGGAGGACGAGGAGGAGAAGGAAGAGGAGGAGGAGGAGGAGGAGGAGGAGGAGGAGGAGGAGGAGGAGGAGGAGGGAAACCTGGGGCTTCGTTTCTTCAGTGGCATTTAACTGAGAGTTTATGGAGGCTGCAGCCGTGGAAAATGAACATCTCCTCTGTGGTATTCGCTCTCCTGACTCGAGCACTGCTTGGAGGTAGGAAAAGTTTATTTTGCTTCATACCAAAGTGGATGTGGTGGAGACAAAGTGTTTTCCACTATTTTTTAGAGAAGCTTTGCAGAAAACATTTGACAATCGTAGAGGATGTTGGGATGATGAGTGACGTGATGGAGAACAATCTTTTTGGTGGATAAGATATTTTATTAGCTAAAACCTCTTTATAAAACTGTCCAGTTTCTGCTGAAATATATATATATATACTTCCATGTAAGATTGCAAGGTATGTTGGCAAGAAAATAACACGTTTATCAAAGTTGCCTGTGTTTGCAGAGATAAGCAGGACTTGCAAAGTGAAAATTGGTGCTTTTCCTGTGAGTGTTTGAAAGTTAAACAGAGCTTGCAGTTTCAGTCCTACATTAATATATGGTGATTTCAGTGATCTTCTGTCAAAATGGATGATTAAATATACCAGTTTGAGACTTCAGAATCAACATGCAACACAAAAACACTTTTTAGGCATTTATGTTTCCCATGTTTTGTTCTGTCACTCAAAACTAAATGAAAGACAACAGTGGAAGAAAAGGTACTGATTTTAATTACGTGCTGAGCTGAACGCATTTGAGTTGTGTGACACTAAAATGCTTGCGTGTCATGGAAAGTGTGGATTGTAAAATTGCCCAACATTGGGGAAAAAAAAACGTGTGATATATTGTCATGCAACACATGCAGCAGTAAAGTTTGTTCCTCAATATTCATCCGACGTATGTCGTCACGTTGCCAAAAACAACCACGGCTGTCAGTATGACTGGGAAGAAGGCTGTGCTGAGCAACAACAAAGCTACCAGAGAGGTGGACTGTATGGATTTTAGATATGATATTTTAGCATGCGTTCACTACATTTATTGCTGTTGCTGGTTGTTGTTTTTTCATGCTGCTTTAGTGATCTAGAGACGTTAAAGAGAGTCAGTTAGTCAGGCAGTCATTACTTTTAATGCATGCCATCTTTTAACTTTATGGTGATTTTGGAAGTTGAATGAAAGGGCTCCCATCCCCCATTTTACAGTAAATCAGAGTACTTCTTTCATCTTAGGGAAAATGTTAGAGGAAACTTCCCCTTACATTGTTGTTTACTGTAAAGTAATTTGTCATAAAGATGCATAAAGTTTGTAGTAAAGTTTGTAGAGTGCATGAATTACATTTTTTCCCTCACATTTGACACAGATCAGGCACCATACAGAAACCTTTAAACTGATCTGATTTAAATCAATGTGTGGTGAATCCCAAAGTGAATCCCATGACAGGACAACCTATCTTTGACCTGACCTTATTCCGAGCATTGTTAGGACTTCCTGGCTAAAGAGTTGAACAGTAGCAATGAACAGGTCCTTCCTGACTGTGAAAAAGGCAGTTGACAAAGCTGAGATCATGAAAATTATATCAAGTTTGAACATCTCCAGTTTCATGACAACTGAGCAAATGTGTGACCATTTGGCAAGCGAGGAAGTGGACCTTGAGTGGTGAATTTTTGGTCAACTGCTGTTTTGAAGGTCAAGAATCACTGACCTGTTTAAACTGAGTTTTGCTATGATGCTGTTTACCTTAGACAAATACTATAAATAAATCAATTAATTAATAATAGTTGAATCACTTTAAAATTACAAATAATCACATTTAAAACCATCTATGTTCAAGCTTTGAGGCTTAAATTAATGAGCTAAATGAATGTGCCACTGACTGTTCAATTAATATGTCAAATGAAGATAAGAAGTTATACCACAACATATGAATTATATTTGTTTTAAAATTTTCTTTAAAGATTTCAATTATTTAGAGTTTCCTGATCCATACGCATCACGTGTCTTTAAGCATGTTTGTCAGGCTACATCCACCCTAAGGTGCATGAATCTGAATTTGCCTTTTACATGTCAAAAAGACTGGTGTTTTCAGGTCATTTTCGGAAACATCTGTCCACAATAAAAAAACTACACAATAGAAAAACAGTTTTTTTTCTTTCTTTTTTGGTTGGCAAGCAACAGATTTGTGCCATCATCCGGCAGATACTGGGAGCGGCAGTGATATAGTCAGTGCGGTCATTATGAGGTTCAAATGCTTTAACCTGAACAGCAGACCAAAATGAAAAGGAAAAAGATGTGTTCTTACCTTTAAAGTCTTTTCTTGGGTCATTTCCAATAAAAATGAACAAATCATACTGCTCTAAATGCAGCTGCTAACATTATGTGTCATATGAGGAACTGACTGAATAACTCCAGTTCAGTTCAGTTAACTTCAGTTAATTTAGTGAGTTTTACATTAGAACATCTAATTAACAATCAAAAAGAAAGTAAGTAAAGAATTCTGTACAACTAGTTTCAGTACTTACATTGACATTACAATTTACAATGTAGAAACCAGCTGTAGCATAACAAATGGAAAGCAAACCAATGGAAAGACAGGAAAATGTGTTTAGAGAGGTGCCTCAACTCAATCAAGCAGTCAATACTGGAGAGGAGCATGGCTTTAATAGTCACATGTGTATATTAACACATAACCAACATCCACTTCTCTGACATCTTTTTCAGGTTATAAGGGATTGGATGTGATCAGATATATATATATATAATGTACAATAGAGATAATCAGTCATCCAAACAAATCCAGACATCTTGATACTATATACTGCTCCAAATACAGATTCTGAAATAATGTATAAATCTTGCTTCTTCAGATTTGTGTTCGGCCATCAACGTCACTATCACCCCTTCCCCCTTCACGGTGGCCCAGGAGGGTCAAAATATCACACTCTCCTGTGTTGTGTCTCAGAGGCGGCGTAACGCTGCTCTACCAGTGGTGAAATGGACCTTCCTGCCAGCGGGCACAGACCGGTCAGAGGACGAACTCCTCATCGCTCGCATCAACATGAGGAAGGAACGTTTCTATGGCAACTACACAAAGAGTTTCTCATGGCCCAAACTGAAGCTGACGGTGGTAAAACAGGGGAAGGTCTTTGACCTGTTAATCTTGAATGTGTCCGAGGGGGACCGGGGGCTCTACATGTGCCGGGTGCAGGAGTTTAAAAAGCACCAGAACCGCTGGAAGGCCTCAACAAACTCCACTGCTGCTACTGAGCTCAGAGGTGAGGGCTTTTTTATCCTGTCCTTTTCTTATCACTGGCAGATTTGCCAGCTAAGCTCTCCGTGAACATCACCCAGCTTCAACTGCAGATAAGTCATTTAGGCCAGAACTAGTAGAGTCCTCCCTAAAGCCAGGGAGGGAACAGCTGACACACCTCTGTAAATGTAAAAATATTGCTTATGGAGTTTCTTAAAGGGATGCTCCATCTTTTCAGTGAAACAATTAGGCATGAAAGGGGGCTTTAAACAGTTGGTAGTTTGCTCCTTCACAGAGAGCAGAGGACATGGCCGGCTTGGATTTATGTAAAGTTATAATGGCTTCCATCAGCGACATGTTTTTATGTGAGACAGAAATATCAAATCTTTTAAAGAAACCCAGTTTTCCACTGTTCACTAATATGCTCAGTGTTTTCCAAACACTCACACAGCATTTTGCCAAATGACTAAGCCAGGATAGAGTGGTTCAAACCAATGAAAGAACAGGACATGGGTGCTCTAATGTGAACAAACAAACCACGGCTTCTCACCAGTTTGAACATCTAGACCAGTGGTCGGCAATAGGCGGCTCGCGGGCCAAAGTGGGGCCGCCAGCAATAATGTCTGGCCCGTGGCCAGATTAATTTGATAAAAATATAAAAATATAAATATAGCAACTGGTGCTTAAACAGATCTCAGTCATGACAGCAAAAGTTACTCACAATCACTTTAAGTGATTGTGCCTACAAAATAAAAGCGCAAGAACATTTTGCAGCAGTACTTCATGTCATGTTTAAGTGAGAGCTTTTACTTTGAAAAGTTCCGAAGAAAATTAAAGAGTCTCTGGCTTACTTGACACACCACTGAAAAAGCCAGTTGATGTGGACCAATCGCTGTGATGTACACACCCCTGCTCACGCTTAATTGTAATATCTAATACGATCTCTACAATAAATTTTTTGAAAAAGGAAGAAAAAAAATACGAGTTAAGAACATTAGGATTGAACACACAACTCTCCAAACAGGAGTGCTGTGCATTACCTACTGAGCTAATCACACACAGTAAATGTGAGAATATATCATATCAATTGACTATGTTCCGGCCCGCCATGTAATGACTTGAAAAAAATGTGGGCCGATGACAGACTTATTTGCCGATCTAGACAAATTTAGGCAAAAATATAATGCAATACTAACCTAAATACTAACCAAAAAAAATGGCAATTAACAACTTGGTAATGATGTACCACTTTACTTGAGGAAACACAAAAATAGTTATTAATAAATATTCATATATCAGAGATAATCAGGAATGGTTCTTTAGAAAATTAGTCAGATTCACAGATATCTCTAAACTAATCAGTAGATACTTGTTCATTAACATAACTTTCCTTTTTATATGTATTATTAAATAGCTTCTTTGACATCACTTCCCAACCTTGGAGTCAGAATGGAACATGAAAATATATGTTTTTACAGAGGAAATTAAGTTCATTCATTCAGTTAAATTCAAGCAATAAAATATATTATATATGTTCTTTCATTACGCTGCACAATCCCATCTGCCATTTGAGAAGTATCCAATTGTTTTAAATAACTTAGAGAAATCGGTGTCAGAACTAAAGTTTGGGTCTTGGGCCAAAAAGGTGGGGAAGCTCTGCATTAGGCTTCTCCAATTCATTCTTGGTAGGAGAACCCGGTAGCCCAGTTTCTCACAGGATGACGTTGCTGCTTTTGATGGTGCAGGGCGGAGACTTAACAGCTATTTTCTGCAACCACAACAGAAGCAATGACAAATGCTGTTTTGATAATAGTAAGGCCACAAAACGTTTGACACAAATGCCAGGTTTGTCTGCAGAGATCTCTCGTGGCTAGCAGCAGAGAGGTGTCCCAGCTACTGAGCAGCTCCCAGCTGTAAAAACATGAAGCTGTTTGAGGCTATAGCTGGACATTTCTGAAAAAGAGCATGGATACCTTCTTAACTCACTCTATCTCAATTTAGGCCTCAAAAAACATGACTGGCTCTAAAGGAGATGGAATGGACATAACACCTCTTTGTGCCACTACATTTTTGTTAGTAATTCTGTCAAATGCCTGCAAATGGGGTGATATTCATTGGTTCATAGGCTTAAAGACCTAAAGAGGAGCCCCAAGTAAATTTAAATTGTAATAACAGTACACTGAAGATACTATTTATCTTAATGGAGAAGTCTTGTGTCTCCAGTAGCAGCATTTTCTCTGACCACAACTGGATGTCATTCATCTGGCTGAAGAGGCAGTGAAGTGGGTTTACTGAGCAAAAGCACTGACCTGTTTTTGATTTGGGGGAGAGGAAATGTTATTGGTTAGGCGCAAGTCTGTAGATAAAAGGATCTCCCGTTGCAATAAGTTGTGGCGTTGACTGAGTAGATGATCTTGGAGAAAGAGCAGACAGAGTGCGAGGTTTCAGTGCCACCGCTGGCACATCAGACATATCACACAACGGAACGGATGACAAACCCACTGGTACCAGATACTGCCCAGAAATCCCTTCACTTTCATAAAACCACAAACACACTTTATTATTTTATTTTTTATTTTCTTTTAAACCTGTGCTGCCCAGCAGCCTGGTATAGAGTATGATGAGCTGGATACCATGTTGTGCCAGACATATTTTACTTTAACAAGAGAGTATTAATATACTCCTTTGTCTGTTTTATTATTTATTTAATTATGTATTGATTTATCACCGGGCCGGACAGGGGGCAGACATGGGGATGGGGGGGTACAAACAGAGAGCACAGAGAAAGGACAATACCTGCAAGAGGAGTGGGATGGAAGGTGGGGACAACAGGGAATAGGAGAGGGAAACACCAATTGCAGAAAGCAACAAAACCTGCAATAGAACAGAGAGGGGGCTTGGGGAGGAGAAAAACAACAACAACAAACAAACAAACAATAAATATAATAATAATAGTAAAAGACAACCAGCCAAACAGCAGCAATAAGCAGCTGACATAGTAAGACAACTAAGAGAAAAATGAAAACAAGAAACAGTCACGCACACTAAATAAGCAACACAACACAGCCACGAGAGCTGGAATAATAACAATTAATTTAAAGAAGTAACTGAAAGAAAAGCATCAGGAATAATTCTACCAGGGACAACCTAAATTTGTTTGTGTCTATGTGTGAGACTGTGTGTGTCTGTGTGCGTGTGGGTGAAAGTGTCTGTATGTGTGTACATGTGTGTGCGCATAAGCCTGTTAAAGAATGTAGTTGTTAGTGAGAGTGGGACGCCACGACTGTGCCACACCTACCCCAGCAACAGGCAGGCAAGAACCCCAGTAGCCAATAGCCAATAGGGGTGGGA
>NW_024043042.1:0-1097 GCF_014851395.1 Micropterus salmoides | reverse complement strand
TGCTTGTGAGTTTCCAGAATCTATTACTTTACTAAATAAGGACATCAACAGCAGGGAATTCGCATGACAGAGCATCCCCGCAAAACCAGAGGCCTATCAGGTAGTTATGTATAATTTTAACTTAAGTTAGATAGGCTACAGCTGTGTAGAGCACAGAAACCGATGCCATGGTTACTATCCATAGAGCGCCTGCCGTTTACTCGCGGAGCGCTTGTCTCCTGTTCACCTGAGGAGCGCAGAGCAACCCTGCAGGGCCAAGAGACTATGTTGTGATTTTAAGAACGTTCCTAAGACTGACGTCTTCCCCAAAACTAATCAGCATGCAGTGTGTAGCTATCTACTTCGCTATGGCATTTGATCGCTTGTCTTGTTTTTGTTTATCTACTTCTCCCACACACTGCATTCAATGTAGTCTACCGAAGCCTCCCTCCGCTGCTTCTTTGGGTGGGTGATTTGCAGGCTGATCAACATCCAAACCCTCCTGTGACCCATGGTTTGACTGTATGTGTATTCAGAGCCAGTGAGAAACAGACTTTCAAAATAATAATAATAATAATAATAATAATAATAATAAATACTGCATTAATATGAGATAAATAATTGTCGGTGGTAATTAATTAATCCGTTAACGCAATAATAAAGTTAACTTGCCTAGGTTTTATTCATAAACAACAATAAAGGGCAATTTTATTTTGCATTTAATTTGGGGCACTGTATATTTATCAGCTGATTAAAAAAGTTAGAATCTGATCAAACTAAACAGCTGTGCTGCTGAACTTTTTGGGATATAAATATTCCACCTGGGTGGGGCATTAAGAACCACTGTATCATAAACTAATGTTGTCTACAGAGGCAAACAGCTCAGATGGAAAAGTCAAAAAACATTACCGACTTTAGCTTCGGGCAAAAAAATGCTGCCGTCAGAAGGGCTGGAATACACATACACACATACACTTTCACCTTTGCTGCAGTTTGCACTTGCTGAAATCATCAATTTAAACAGTTACTTACAGAGTGGAGTTTCCATTAAAGGATGGTTAATATTCTCTAAGCCTATTTAGTGTGAGTGTGCTCTGTCTTTTGTGAAATTAAAGTCT
>NW_024043041.1:0-22526 GCF_014851395.1 Micropterus salmoides | reverse complement strand
ACGTTTACATTACATTTAAACAGAAATGGTGAATTAATAAAATTCTGAAGTGTAGTGAACCTTTAAAGAGTGGCGGGATGGAGACTCCACCCAGACAGCAGACTCGGTTTCTGGTTGGACCACCTGAAGTCTGACCCTGATCTGTCCCTGATTTAGACCCGCACACTGCTTGTGGATTGGCTGCAGACAGAAATACATAAAAAACTGATCACACAAAGGATTTCAAGAAGCTTTAGTTTGAGTTCAATTGCATGTATCAAATCTGAATCATTTCGAATCCCAGAGCACTTTTCAACATTTGTTTTTGACATAAGTACTTTGATCTTTAGCTTAGTAAGTAAACATACAGTGTAGAAATACAAAACAAATAAGTAACAGTAGAGACAACAACCAAAGGGTTCATTTTAGACACTATGGAACTATACTGAATAATCTGTTTTCTGCTTCCAGTGATGCTAACTGCTAACTGCTAACATCAATGTTTTCTAAATTGCTCTTTGCTAATCAAAAGCTGTGAGAAAATCATGTGTTTGTGTCAACCTTGGAGAATCTTGGCATTTTACCAACCAGGACCCGGACCCAAAATGTAACCATGAACCTTCCGCTAACAGTGCTGGAGCTAAACGTGTAAAGTTTTTCCTAAGGGTGGCGCTCGAGGAAAGCTTACGGGTCATTGGATTGAGGAACAGAAATGAGATCAGGACAAACCTGTCATTACTGAGATACTCCGCAGGTTGTGATGATCTGGTTGAAATTGCAATAATAGCAGTAGTGCTGGCAGTTATAAGTCATAAGCCCCTTTTCCATTACCAGTACCAGCTCAACTTTCTGTCGCTGGCCTCTGTCCGGCGCACGCAATGATGATGCAGTGAATAGTGACGATTCTCTCCGACTTATCAGCATTCTGCTCTGTGGAACCTCGACGGAGGTGATACGAAGAAAAGTACCTGGAAGCAGGTACAGGTGCAACTTTTCCACAGTGGAAAACCAAAGGCAAAGGCGAGTCGAGGCGAGTCGAGCTGGTTCCATGCGGTGGAAAAGGGGCTATAGTTGCGGTGGTAGAATAAGTACCATTGATAACTAACTACTTTGCACGCAGCAGCAGTACCTGGTGTTAACACCACTATCCGAAGCTGCCGGGCTCTCTCCAGCTCCAGGTGGAAGGCGTGGTTTAATGAGAGGGCGGAGCCTCGCAGCGTCAGGAGGGCAGTCCTCGCTCTCGTCACCCCATCGATCTGGATGGCCAGGAAGACCTCCTTACTGTCCTCTGACCTGAGAGGCGAGACAGGGACAGAAAGGGAGTCACTTTTCAAAACTGAGCCATCATTACCCAACGTGTTTCAGCATCTTAACCAACAACAGGGGAGGCTTGTTGGTCTCTGGTGTCCTGAACATAACTGTGACAAGGAAAACGACAGTTCCACTGAAGATTACTGAGTTGTAAAGAGTTAGGAGCTATTTCAAACAGCTCTGCTTCCTGCAGTAAAACCACATTCATTTTTCTTATAGACAATGTTCAGTGACTCACAGTTGGAGCTCTTGGATTAGAATGAAACCCTCCTGGTCGAATCATCATTACAAAATATTAACGTAGTTGACTTCTCCACTCCTGAAGATTATATCGACACAGTCTTGGTAGAATGTGCCAACAATGTGCAAACAGTCAGAGCAACATCTATTTTCTTTATGCAGCCTCTTTTGAAAAGTTACTGTTACTAATAATACATTTTTCTATCATATTCAAGAAAGCTTCCAAACAGGAAGAACTAATCCTAGCCCTACAGCTGCCCAGAGACTGCAGTTAAAAACTGGCACCTTTGAACAGAAATGTCTGTTCCTGTAACTTTAAAATGTATAAACAAAGTAAACTGAAGTCACATTTCTACTTGTTATACATATCATCAATCATTTACTTCCAGGACCTCTGTGGGAAATTCAGTTAATAATCAACTGCAACCATTTAGCAAGTATTAACTTATATTAGCTGCTCTTAAGCTGATGATACACGGGGCAACTTTTTGAGCAATGTTGCTGGGCAATATTTGCTAGTGGCAAGTCCGACTATGTTTTGAACGGATAGTGATGGTGCTGGGTGGGTCGTGGAGTGGTGGGGGAAGGGGATTACGGTAATATTCTTTACTCATTACCATTGACGGCAACGTTGCCCTGCACGATTGCTCTAGAAGTTGCTCCGTGTATCACCAGCTTTAGCTAGTACCAGGTGTGGTGGTTATGCATTCCTACCTGCTGGTCTTCATCTCCTCCAGGCCCATCAGATGGACAGTCAGTAAACCCGTCACCCGCTGGCTGCATCGTTGTGGATCGGAGCCCACGTACAATCGGAAAGAGCTGACGTCGCATGCCGTTTCCTGGGAAGTTGTAAGGGGAAGGGCCGGTTGCCGTGGGAGCAGCTCGGGGGAGTCCCCATCACTAAGATAACCTAAAACGAAGGTTTACATTCTGGTTGTTTAACTGATGGGATCATACTGTGAGCAGGTTCATGCTTTGCTCCAGGACTCGTGAACGGGCTCAAACCTCTGGCCCAAGACATCCTCCAGAGGATTAAGACAACACCCACCAAGAAGAACCAGCTGCTGGAAGTCTAGATGGAAATTCTAAACTCTGTGCCTGTGCACATGGCCGCGTACGTGTAAGTTAATTATCCCAGTCTAATTTAAACAAATTTCTTTGTGTTTATATTAACCTATTAACCTGCATGTTTCACACGGGGAGAACATGGGGATGACCAAGGTTTGAATCCCAGACCTTCTTGCTGTGAGGCGAAAGTGTTAACCACTGCACCACCTTGTTAATTGACAAAAATCCAGCCCGTTTTCATCTCAGGGTGTCCAATACCAACGAATCAGAAAAAGTGACAAAACATAGTTAAAGGGTACTATTAGTGTCTGTGTGAGACACACGGGTGCGTCTCTATGAGACGCTCAGGGACATCCTGTACTTTTGTGTTAAAGGTGTTGACAGCCCCTCGAAGCCCGTACCCTTACCATAACCATCAGAAATGTTATTACCTAAACCTAAGTCACTGACTTTATGCATGTAAACCCTACAGCTAACAGGTAGGGTTAGCAACGGGGACGTTTCATACAGACGCTGAAGGGTACCTTTAGCGTAAAATCCTTACCCTTTGTCACGCTCTCGAAAAGCGTCAGTTATGACGCATTGAGATGAGAATGTGTTGGATAAAACGTATTTTAAAACATTCTTACTTTACTCCCAAATACAGCTACTTCAGCAAGCTGCCAGAGTAGCCTCCATAGGGCCTGTCCCATGTGAGCAGATCAGCCAAAGTTATGCTCAAACTAAAAGAGTATGAATAATATAAAACTGAAAAATGAATTTCTAATCTGTTTTCCAATATATAAATGTTTATGTCCCTCTAGGCATCGTTAGACCTGTTACAAACATGTTGACAGTTCACCTCCTTTACTGGCGGAGCGCCCTCTTGATGATCGTCGCAGCGGTCTGGTTGGAGGGGCGGAGCTATCCAGGTGATATCTGCTGATCACATTCTGGTTGGACAAGGCAGACGACGATGAGGTATTTTTACTGGCTGACTCATCCCCACCCCCTCTGCTGTCATTTCCCTGGCGAAGGGCACGAGACGAGGAGCGAAGGCTGAGTTTGCGGCGCAGTTCAGGAAGTTTCTTCATCTTTAGGGAGAGTTTCCTCACTGTACCAGGAGACCTCAGCCTGTCAATCACACTACCAGACACGCCCACTTTCTTTTGGGAGGCGGGGCTAGAGTCTGAAGGCTGGGAGTCTGAGGGAGAGAGAGACTTTTTCCTGAAACTGTTGGCCAACAGAGTGACCCAGGTAATTTCAATCAGATTAAGTGAAAACCTGGAACAGTGTGGTGTGGTATGTAAGAGAAACTGAACACAATATAAGAAGAAATGTAGAATCAGTAGGTGCAGTCATGTCTTCTTACCTGTGTTTTCTGTTGTGATGTCATCAGTGTGGTGGCTGACACTTGGATTGGCGCCCTCCAGTAGACAGTCACTGCTACGACTCTCTGCTGGCCCGACCCACACTCGTCCGAGCTCTGCTCTTTTATCTCCGGGAATCTTTGATGCTCCTCCGTCACCGCTCTCATCCCTCTTCCTCCATATCTCCTCCTCTCTGTGTGGACCTCCTGCATCCTCCTCCTCAGGGATCGGGTTGTACCAGATGTTGCTGCCGCTATCCTCCTGAAGCCTATAGGCCTCATCTGAAGCCTGGATCTTTCCTGAAGACAGCACCCAGGCTCGGCTGCTGCGATCCAGACTTTGCAGATACGCACGCTGGCCAGACTTGGTGCTGACAGAGGTAGCGGGCACGTCAGGGGGGCCCCCTGCTGGCTCGGGAGCTTCCTGGTGGACTGCCGTAGAACTGACAGGAATACAGGGGGTGCTGGTCATATCCCAGGCCAGACTGACACTCACCCTGTCGCCACACTGCTCTGTCTGGGAGCAGAACAAGAGGTGGGAGTCATACCAAAAGGAGGACTCAAACTATGAGGTGGAAAACATGAAGACATGGTCAAACTAAAAGGACACAACAAGAAGGAGGAGTCGAACTATGAGGTGGAAAACACAAAGACATGGTCAAACTAAAAGGACACAACAAGAAGGAGGAGTCGAACTACCAGGATTAGTACACGAAGACGCTGTCAAACTAAAAGGACAGAACAAAAAGGAGGAGTCAAACTACCAGGAGGAGTACACGAAGACATGGTCAAACTAAAAGGACAGAACAAGAAGGAGGAGTCAAACTACCAGGAGGAGTACACGAAGACATGGTCAAACTAAAAGGACAGAACAAGGAGGAGTCAAACTACCAGGATTAGTACACGAAGACGCTGTCAAACTAAAAGGACAGAACAAGAAGGAGGAGTCAAACTACCAGGAGGAGTACACGAAGACGCTGTCAAACTAAAAGGACAGAACAAGAAGGAGGAGTCAAACTACCAGGAGGAGTACACGAAGACGCTGTCAAACTAAAAGGACAGAACAAGAAGGAGGAGTCAAACTACCAGGAGGAGTACACGAAGACATGGTCAAACTAAAAGGACAGAACAAGAAGGAGGAGTCAAACTACCAGGAGGAGTACACGAAGACATGGTCAAACTAAAAGGACAGAACAAGAAGGAGGAGTCAAACTACCAGGAGGAGTACATGAAGACATGGTCAAACTAAAAGGACAGAACAAGAAGGAAGAGTCAAACTACCAGGAGGAGTACACGAAGACGCTGTCAAACTAAAAGGACAGAACAAGAAGGAAGAGTCAAACTACCAGGAGGAGTACACGAAGACGCTGTCAAACTAAAAGGACAGAACAAGAAGGAGGAGTCAAACTACCAGGAGGAGTACACGAAGACATGGTCAAACTAAAAGGACAGAACAAGAAGGAGGAGTCAAACTACCAGGAGGAGTACACGAAGACATGGTCAAACTAAAAGGACAGAACAAGAAGGAGGAGTCAAACTACCAGGAGGAGTACATGAAGACATGGTCAAACTAAAAGGACAGAACAAGGAGGGGTCAAACTACCAGGAGCAGGATAAGGAGGGGAGAACATGTAGAAATACTGGTCAAACTTCCAGAACAAGAACAAGAATTCAGTCTTCACTGGCCTGAAACACATTTACATGAAATAAATGAATTTTAATCACAGGGAATTAAAGAACCATATTGTACCTTATCCTGTACTAGTCTCTGACTCCAGGCCTGCCCAGATGCATCTTGGGATGTCCCTGATGGTCGTTCCCGGTCAGAGGGTCTGGGGGCAGAACCTGAGGGCAGGACGCTGGGCGGTGCCACGGAGCCCTGCCGTGCCCACGACTGTTTCTTAGCAACTGTGATGTGGTTATGTGGGGGTGAGGGGGGGTCAGGGTCTGCTGCTGGTGGAGGTCTTGTTGTCGTCATCGGTGGTGATGATGATGACGATGAAGGCGTCTGGAGCACAGTGTCGTTCTTTACTGGAACATCTGCAGAGTACACACACACAGCTGCTATTAGCATTCTCATGGTTGGATTAAATCCTGCGTGTGGTGTGAAGAAACTTGAGGAGGGAGAGAGAAGGAATTCAGTGGTGAGTTACTTGTCTTGTGGGTCTTTGCTGCTGTCTCACTCTTTTGGTTCCTATGTGGCAGTTCGTTAAAAACAAAACTACAGCATGTGAGTGCTTCCTTCGTGACCGGAGAACACATCAATGTATTTACTGACCTAGATCATGTCCATCAGTTTTCAGTCAACACAAACACCTTGGAACAGAAAAAAACTAAACTACAACCAACCAACCACTGAGCCGTAAACACACATGCTCACATCGGTGAACTCGAAATCTGTTTAAACAAGTGAAAAAGCCAGAACCTTATCAGGTTACTGACTTCTGAGTGGTGTTGTTGGTGACTGACCAGTGCAGATCTCCTCAGCTTCCACCTGAGCAGCCTCCACAGTCTGTGTCTGTAGGTTTGATCGGAAATGTGCTGTGAATGAACAGGATATGTTACTGCTTCCCTGCCCAGCAGCCTCGGCTTTAAACTTACTGGGTTTGACTCGCGTTCCTGGCTGAGGCGATACAAAGTGATGTTCTCTGTGCTGTGTTTATGAAACCACAGAGTGTCACAGCACACATTCCCATATATTCACATATCGACGCCTGATCAAGTGCCCTTGGCATTGCTTTTTAACGTCCTGGGTACTCTTTACTGTCGTTTTTGGACATTTAGGGTTAAAGATGGCAAGAATAAAAATGCAACGTCCGGTTAAGACTTTCAGAATAAAAGTACTTCTTAATATTGCAAAACAATGCAAAGTTAATGGCAAGTTGTGAAACGTCATAGTTTGGTTAGGTTTAGGAAAAGACCAGGGTTTGGGTTAAAGTAACTACGTGACTTAAAAACATTTGACCTTTTATTTCAAGAGGCAAACGAACAACGGTCTCCTGGGTGCAAGTCCGATATCTGGCCCACCTTGCACCCCACCACGTCCTTACTCTGACTTTGCTGTTAAATATGCTTCACCTGCCTTACAGGGCTTCCCTCAGAGCGTTACAAACCGACAGCAAGAGGTATTGACCAGGCATTTATATGTGACGACTGAGAACGGGTCGGACAGTACAGATGGGGGTTTAGCTCATGAAGCATCAGTCTGGACTCTGGTCCGAGATGTCAGCCTGTCCTGCTGCACACGCTGGTCATTATTGATCAGCTGTAATCCCATCAACTGTTACTGCTGAAACACACTGGAAACTTTAAAGCAGCAATTATAACCAGATTGACTGTCTCACATCCTGAACATCTGGATTTATGTCTTCTAGCTCTCTGCTTCCTGTGTGTGTGTCCTCGTGATACACAGCGTGCAGACTGTCTGCCTGAGCTGCATGAATAAACCCTCTGTGTGTTTGTGCTTTAGTGAATCTGATGACGCTGTTAGCTGATTTAATATCACACAGGTGGTGATTTTAGATAATCCTGCTCTCTGATTGGCTGGAGTCTGTTTTGGTGTTACATGTGTCACCTGATGAAGGGGAGTCCAGTGTTCTCTCTGTGTTAGCTCTGAAGTGGAAATATCTGGCTGTGTAGCTGCTGAACGCTGCACTGTGTTTACTAGCTGTTCTCTGAGTCTGTCTGCAGGTGTGGTCTGTGGCTACTCCCTGAAACTCAAACTGCTGTGATTGGCTACAGGTCCAGACAGGAAGTGATACTCTCCAGAGGTCGACCTCCACTTCCTGTCATCTGAATGAAGCTAAAGAGGAGCTGACTGTGAGTGTTTGTGTGTGATGATAATAATAAATCATCTGTTATTTTTTTAGAAACCTGAGAAAAGAGAAGGGGGGGTGAATAAACAGCTGTGACTCTGCAGAGGTCAATGAACTCTGTGTTTAAGGCCAAACACACTGCTGTCTATTCACTATTCACTAGTCTTAAAATACACAGAAACACACAAAGACTGCAGTCAGCACACACACACACACACACAGCATGATCCACAGACAAGGCGAGCTTTAAGAGTCGATGGCGTCCTGAACAGTTTGTGTTTCATACTGAGTGTGTGTGTCTTGAATCTTCACTCAGTCCAACTTACTGTAACATCACATCATCAGGGAGAGATAAACAGGAAGTAACCACACACACAAACACACACAGGTCTAATGACAGGAAGTGGTCAGCTGACCCAGTCAGTCTGCAGGAAGCTGAACATTAAACCTTCCAGATTACAGACGGTCTGTGACTGAGCAGCTCTGAGAAACGTGGTGAAATATGTAAAAGCTTAAAAAACAGTTCAGCGTTTCATTCTGTCTATGGAAGGACAGAAACACATGGAGGGGAATTAAACTCTTTCTACAAATCAGTCTGCAGGCATTTACAATCTATCCGGATTGATTTTGCAAAATCCCACAAAATCTGGATCCGAGTCACATTTGGAGCTGGTTTGAAATGCGATTCCAGTCGGGTTTCACAGGTGCGCCTCAGTATGAACGCTCAAATCAGATTCCAGCGCTTCACACAGCGACGTCGTAAGATCCAGAGTGATGGAGAGCGTCAGAACGGTGGATCAGCACTCCTGGGTCACTGAGTTTGTCTGCTGCGACGGAGGAGTTCTGAGTGGACGTGTTGGTTAGAGCTGCCGTGCCCTATAAAAACAAACCAATTTTTATTTTGCTGTTCTCGTGAAGCATTGCCTGATGTGAACCGTGCCTCGAACAAAAGACCTCTCAGAAGACCTCAGATTAAGAACTTGTTGACTTGCATGAAGCTGGAAAGGGTTACAGAAGTATCTCTAAAAGTCCTGATGTCCATCACTCCACTTTAAGACAAACTGTCTATAAATGGAGAAAGTTCAGCACTGTGGCTGCTCTCCATAGGAGACGCCGTCCTGCAAAGATGACTGCACGAGCACAAAACAGAATGATCAATGAGGTTAAGAAGGATCTTAGAGTGTCACAGAAATATCTGGAACATGCTAACATTTCTGTTGACGACTCTATGATATGTAAAAAAACAAGAATAGAGTTCATGGTAGAGGAAGCCTCTGTTGTCCAAAAAATCATTGCTGCATGTCTGAAGTTTGCAAAAGAGGAAGGAAAAAGGCACAGCACACCAACATCAAAACCTCATCCCAACTGTGAGGTATGGTGGAGGGGGCATCATCACCGCCAGTTGAAACTTAAGGTTGGTGATGCCGCAGGACAATGACCCAAAGCACAGAAGTAAATCAACAACAGAATGGCTTCAGCAGAAGAAAATACACCTTCTTGAGTGGCCTAGTCAGAGTCCTGACCTCGGCCCGACTGAGGTGAACTGATCTGTAAAGAGGAATGGTCCAAAATTCCTCCTGACCGTTGTTCAGGTCTGATCTGCAGGAATGTTTGTTTGACGTTATTGCTGCCGAAGGAGGGTCAACCGGTGATTAAATCCAAGGACTCATTTTCCACCCTGCACTGTTTGTTCAATAAAAACATGAAAACATATAATTGCTTGCGTGGAGTTAGTTTAAGCAGACTGCGTTTGTCTGTTGTGACACAGATGAAGATCAGATCACATTTTATTACCAATTTCTGCAGAAATCCAGGTGACACGCTTGAAATGGTACATCTACTGTTTAAATGTTAGCCTAGCTTTGCACAAAGACTGGTAGCACGGGGAACTGTTAGTCTGCATACAGCTGGACAGTGTGATGCTGATAAAGGACAGCCAGGCCTGCAGCCAGGCCAGAGACTCGGTACCAGCAGAGACTCGGTACTCAGCAGTGATTTGGTACCAGCAGACTTGGTACCAGCAGAAACTCTGTACTCAGCAGAGGCTCAGTACTCAGCAGAGACTTGGTACCAGCAGAGACTCTGTACTCAGCAGAGATTTGGTACCAACAGAGACTCTGTACTCAGCAGAGACTCTGTACTCAGCAGAGACTTGGTACCAGCAGAGACTCTGTACTCAGCAGAGACTCTGTACTCAGCAGAGGCTCAGTACTCAGCAGAGACTCTGTACTCAGCAGTGACTTGGTACCAGCAGAGGCTCAGTACTCAGCAGAGATTTGGTACCAACAGAGACTCTGTACTCAGCAGAGACTCTGTACTCAGCAGTGACTTGGTACCAGCAGACTTGGTATCAGCAGAGACTCTGTACTCAGCAGAGGCTCAGTACTCAGCAGAAACTTGGTACCAGCAGTGACTTGGTACCAGCAGACTTGTACCAGCAGAGACTCTGTACTCAGCAGAGGCTCAGTACTCAGCAGAGACTTGGTACTCAGCAGTGACTTGGTACTCAGCAGAGACTCTGTACTCAGCAGAGACTCTGTACTTCAGCAGAGACTTGGTACCAGCAGAGACTCTGTACTCAGCAGAGGCTCAGTACTCAGCAGTAACTTGGTACTCAGCAGAGACTTGGTACTCAGCAGTGACTTGGTACTCAGCAGTGACTCGGTACTCAGCAGTGACTTGGTACTCAGCAGAGACTCTGTACTCAGCAGAGACTCTGTACTTCAGCAGTGACTTGGTACTCAGCAGTGACTTGGTACTCAGCAGAGACTCTGTACTCAGCAGAGATTTGGTACCAGCAGAGACTCTGTACTCAGCAGTGACTCTGTACTCAGCAGTGACTTGGTACTCAGCAGTGACTCTGTACTCAGCAGTGACTTGGTACTCAGCAGAGATTTGGTACCAGCAGAGACTCTGTACTCAGCAGAGACTCTGTACTCAGCAGTGACTCGGTACTCAGCAGTGACTTGGTACTCAGCAGTGACTTGGTACTCAGCAGTGACTTGGTACTCAGCAGAGACTCTGTACTGCAGTGACTTGGTACTCAGCAGAGATTTGGTACCAGCAGAGACTCTGTACTCAGCAGTGACTTGGTACTCAGCAGTGACTTGGTACTCAGCAGAGACTCTGTACTCAGCAGAGACTCTGTACTTCAGCAGAGACCTGATACCAGCAGAGACTCTGTACTCAGCAGAGACTCTGTACTCAGCAGAGGCTCTGTACTCAGCAGAGGCTCAGTACTCAGCAGAGACTTGGTACTTCAGCAGAGACCTGGTACCAGCAGAGACTCTGTACTCAGCAGAGACTCTGTACTCAGCAGAGACTCTGTACTCAGCAGAGACTCTGTACTCAGCAGAGGCTCTGTACTCAGCAGAGGCTCAGTACTCAGCAGAGACTTGGTACCAGCAGTGACTTGGTACCAGCAGACTTGTACCAGCAGAGACTCTGTACTCAGCAGAGACTCTGTACTCAGCAGAGGCTCGGTACTCAGCAGAGACTTGGTACCAGCAGACTTGTACCAGCAGAGACTCTGTACTCAGCAGAGACTCTGTACTCAGCAGAGACTTGGTACTCAGCAGTGACTTGGTACTCAGCAGAGACTCTGTACTCAGCAGAGACTCTGTACTCAGCAGAGGCTCAGTACTCAGCAGAGACTTGGTACCAGCAGTGACTTGGTACCAGCAGAGACTCTGTACTCAGCAGTGACTCTGTACTCAGCAGAGACTCTGTACTCAGCAGAGACTCTGTACTCAGCAGAGACTCTGTACTCAGTAGAGACTCTGTACTCAGCAGAGATTTGGTACCAACAGAGACTCTGTACTCAGCAGGGACTTGGTACCAGCAGAGACTCTGTACTCAGCAGTGACTCTGTACTCAGCAGTGACTTGGTACTCAGCAGAGACTCTGTACTCAGCAGAGGCTCAGTACTCAGCAGAGATTTGGTACCAACAGAGACTCTGTACTCAGCAGAGATTTCGTACCAGCAGAGACTCTGTACTCAGCAGTGACTCTGTACTCAGCAGAGACTCTGTACTCAGCAGAGACTCTGTACTCAGCAGAGACTCTGTACTCAGCAGAGACTCTGTACTCAGCAGAGACTCTGTACTTCAGCAGAGACTTGGTACCAGCAGAGACTCTGTACTCAGCAGAGATTTCGTACCAGCAGAGACTCTGTACTCAGCAGTGACTTGGTACTC
This sequence comes from Micropterus salmoides, assembly GCF_014851395.1. Lineage (NCBI taxonomy): Eukaryota > Metazoa > Chordata > Actinopteri > Centrarchiformes > Centrarchidae > Micropterus > Micropterus salmoides. The sequence goes on along the minus strand of NW_024043041.1, from coordinate 10,569 downwards.
AGCAGTGACTTGGTACTCAGCAGTGACTTGGTACTCAGCAGAGATTTGGTACCAGCAGAGACTCTGTACTCAGCAGTGACTCGGTACTCAGCAGTGACTTGGTACTCAGCAGTGACTTGGTACTCAGCAGTGACTTGGTACTCAGCAGAGACTCTGTACTGCAGTGACTTGGTACTCAGCAGAGATTTGGTACCAGCAGAGACTCTGTACTCAGCAGTGACTTGGTACTCAGCAGTGACTTGGTACTCAGCAGTGACTTGGTACTCAGCAGAGACTCTGTACTCAGCAGAGACTCTGTACTCAGCAGTGACTTGGTACTCAGCAGAGACTCTGTACTCAGCAGAGACTCTGTACTCAGCAGAGACTTGGTACCAGCAGTGACTTGGTACCAGCAGACTTGTACCAGCAGAGACTCGGTACTTCAGCAGAGATTTGGTACCAACAGAGACTCGGTACTCAGCAGAGATTTGGTACCAACAGAGACTCGGTACTCAGCAGAGACTCGGTACTTCAGCAGAGATTTGGTACCAGCAGAGACTCTGTACTCAGCAGAGATTTGGTACTCAGCAGGGACTCTGTACTCAGCAGTGACTCAGTACTCAGCAGTGACTTGGTACTCAGCAGTGACTTGGTACTCAGCAGTGACTTGGTACCAGCAGAGACTCTGTACTCAGCAGAGATTTGGTACCAGCAGAGACTCTGTACTCAGCAGAGATTTGGTACCAGCAGAGACTCTGTACTCAGCAGTGACTCAGTACTCAGCAGTGACTCATTACTCAGCAGTGACTTGGTACTCAGCAGTGACTTGGTACCAGCAGAGACTCTGTACTCAGCAGAGATTTGGTACCAGCAGAGACTCTGTACTCAGCAGTGACTCAGTACTCAGCAGTGACTCAGTACTCAGCAGTGACTTGGTACTCAGCAGTGACTCGGTACTCAGCAGTGACTCGGTACTCAGCAGTGACTTGGTACCAGCAGTGACTCAGTACTCAGCAGTGACTCAGTACTCAGCAGTGACTCAGTACTCAGCAGTGACTCGGTACTCAGCAGTGACTCTGTACTCAGCAGAGACTCTGTACTCAGCAGAGACTCTGTACTCAGCAGAGACTTGGTACCAGCAGTGACTTGGTACCAGCAGACTTGTACCAGCAGAGACTCTGTACTCAGCAGAGACTCTGTACTCAGCAGAGACTTGGTACTCAGCAGTGACTTGGTACTCAGCAGAGACTTGGTACTCAGCAGAGACTCTGTACTCAGCAGAGGCTCAGTACTCAGCAGAGACTCGGTACTTCAGCAGAGATTTGGTACCAACAGAGACTCGGTACTCAGCAGAGACTCGGTACTTCAGCAGAGATTTGGTACCAACAGAGACTCGGTACTCAGCAGAGATTTGGTACCAACAGAGACTCGGTACTCAGCAGAGACTCGGTACTTCAGCAGAGATTTGGTACCAGCAGAGACTCTGTACTCAGCAGAGATTTGGTACTCAGCAGGGACTCTGTACTCAGCAGTGACTCAGTACTCAGCAGTGACTTGGTACTCAGCAGTGACTTGGTACTCAGCAGTGACTTGGTACCAGCAGAGACTCTGTACTCAGCAGAGATTTGGTACCAGCAGAGACTCTGTACTCAGCAGAGATTTGGTACCAGCAGAGACTCTGTACTCAGCAGTGACTCAGTACTCAGCAGTGACTCATTACTCAGCAGTGACTTGGTACTCAGCAGTGACTTGGTACCAGCAGAGACTCTGTACTCAGCAGAGATTTGGTACCAGCAGAGACTCTGTACTCAGCAGTGACTCAGTACTCAGCAGTGACTCAGTACTCAGCAGTGACTTGGTACTCAGCAGTGACTCGGTACTCAGCAGTGACTCGGTACTCAGCAGTGACTTGGTACCAGCAGTGACTCAGTACTCAGCAGTGACTCAGTACTCAGCAGTGACTCAGTACTCAGCAGTGACTCGGTACTCAGCAGTGACTCGGTACTCAGCAGAGACTCTGTACTCAGCAGAGACTCTGTACTCAGCAGAGACTCGGTACTTCAGCAGTGACTTGGTACTCAGCAGAGACTCTGTACTCAGCAGTGACTTGGTACCAGCAGAGACTCAGTAGTGACATCACAGCGTACATCACAGCTCTGCAGGCTGTTCATTGGTTGTGTGTCTGCTGTTAGAAAACGATGTCATAGACGTACATAAAGATATCTGCTCACGTGCAGCACATACATACATGTGTTCTTTATAGATCATTTATACTCAAATATTAACGAAAAATTCAAATGTTCTGCCTAGAACCCAGTACCATGTTCCCTCAACACTAGTACAGAGAACATGACCGTGTCTCTGAGAAGGAACACAAAGAGTTACAAACTGAAGAGAAAAGTTTCAGACTAGTAAAGGAAACGTATGAACCTGAATCTGGAGAACAGACCTGATCTGCCTGAGACGTCTGATCACAGATGAGACTGATCGGCCTGTGAGAGACGTGTGCTCACTACAGCTCAGTGAACAGGACGTCCTGAGCAGCGCTCACTAACACGGACTCTGTTTAGCCTCTGCAGCTGCTCACCGCTCAGTTTGGGGTCCGTCTTCCTCCTGGATCTGTCTTTGCCTCTCAGCCTGGAGAAGGTTCTCTTCAGCAGAGGCTCGGCCATAGTGGTCCCCCCTCCTCCTCCTCCTCCTCCTCCTCGGTCCTCCTCGGTCCTCCTGGACGGGGAGAATCCAGCAGGAGAAGAGGGGTCAGCGCTCTTTCATCACGTCCATGTCTCCGACTCCTCGTTCACTTTGACTCTGAGAGCTGCAGAACAGGAAATGAATTCCACACATTCTTTCCCAAACTCCCCCTCCTCCTCCTCCCCCGGTCCCTCCTCCCACTCTCCTCCCTCCACATTGAGAGAGAGAGGACTCATGGGAAATGTAGTCCTGAGACAACTGAATGTTCTGTTTTATTTCTTTAATTCAGTTTTGAAGAGGAAGTTAACTTCAAGTCAAACTAAACTTTGTGTAATGACATATTTCCTGTGTCTGGTGTCTCATACGGGACACAGTGTCTCGTCGATCTCAGACACTTTGTTTTTCATTACTTTAGTTGTCGTGAATCATTGAAGGTGTTGTTATTATTATTACTTACTATCATTATTCCTGTCGTCTCCCTTCTGGCAGACGGAGCAACACAAACACATGAGGTACGCCTACAGGTGAGCTCGCCGCTGCACACAGAAACAGTTCTCAGTAATTACTGATCAGGCTGCACCGCCTGCTCCAAATATTTTACAAATGCAGCCGTAACACGACATTCCTTTTTTCTCTGCAGCATCAGGAACTTTTCCTGGACGTCTTAACGTTTTTCAGCTTTTGAGTTTTGTTAGTTCAGTTTTATTTTGTTAAATCCAGCATTGTGTGTTCATGTGGGCTTTACTTCCTGTTTTATTTTGTTAAATCCGTGCTGTGTTTTTATTTTGTAGTGTTCTGTCTCTTTGCTTTGATTGGCTGAGTGTTTCCACCTGTGTCTGCTCTGTCTGCAGGTCTGCGTTTGGTCTCGTGTCTCTTCTGCTTCAGGTTTTGTGGACTTTCGATTGTTGCCTTGTTCCTGTTTTGGATCTCCGTGTGCTCCATGAACTGGCTGCTTCACCTTTAGTCTGGGACCAATTCTTCTTTTGTTTCATGGTGATGATCACTGAGAAGACTAGTTCCTCTACTCCTGTGTCTGCACTTTGAAATGATAACAGTATTAGCATGACTGCGTAGAAAACACACGAAATCTGACACGCCCACCAAACGGGAGAAAACATACCTCGAAGCCCGTTGTTCCAAAGAAACATGTCGTTCAATCAGAAAACACTTGATGGTCCCCGTGTCCGAACAGGATTGGGTATAAAAGCCTTGGTGTTTGCGGCACCTTCTGCTTGGAACCTTCTTCAGAACTCGTTGAAACTGACTGACAACTCTGAAGGATCTGGAGCAGGTGAACATTGGTCAGTATTGCTGTTTATAAAGTTGTATTCTGCCTATATGTACTGTATGTGTACCTGATGTCTTTTATATGTTGGAAACTGTCCTTTATGTTCTTTCATGCTGCCTCTTGGCCTGCTCTCTCTTGCAAAAGAGATTTTAATCTCAATGACACTCACCTGATTAAATAAAGGTAAAATCAAATAAAAATATTTTCTGTGACTGTTGTCAGTGAAATGAACCAGTTTGAATTGATCCAGTAAAAAACTGATGTTTACAACTCGTGCAGGTCACATGATCAGCTGGTTTCACCACTGCAGAAGGGTGAGGAGTGATTTGCTGATGAAGATTTTCAGAGAAACAAGTGATGAGGAGGAAGCAGCTTCATCATGTCTCAGTTTGTCCACCAGATGGAGACAAACACCAGGAAACCCTCAACACTGCAGGAGGAAAATAAAACAAACCATTCTGTTTGGTAAATGGAATTGGCAGCTTTATTAATAGTTTATGCATATTTAGTCATTTGGTTGGTATAAAGCTGTAAAGTACAAAAGACCAACAGGTGAGTAGTACATGTAGTATTTTTTACTTTTAACATTATTATAATTGATTATCAATCATTATTTTATTTATATTATTCATGTTTTATATTTTTTATTCTATTTCAGCACGCGGAGCTGAGAGAAGAAGAAGATGAAGAAGAGGAGAGAGAAAGGTTTGTCCTGAAAGGCGACATGAGGTTTCCATCCAGCAGGGGGCGCAACGCCTCCACGCTTCTGTCTTTCTTTTCATTGGCTCATTTCCTGCTCTGTAAACATCTGAAGAACAGTTTGGTTCTACTGTTTAAACATGACCAGCTGATTATTTGAAGGTATAATCAATAACAAAGTTTAAAGAAACAGCTCAGCGAGTGATTTTTCCTCCTCTGATCACTTCTTTTAGTTCTGTCTCGTCCTGCGGTCTGTGAAGGCCTGACGGCGGCGTCCTGAACAGACGATCAGAGGACACGCCGCGATTGGACATCTGGAGCCGCCACTCAAACCTGCATTCATTAACCTCCTCTGTTAATTAATTAGTGACACGTCAGGTTCAATTAGGAGCAATTAACGATGCGGAATGATGTTAATCGACTCTGATCACGTCGCCTGTCAGACCTGACCGGGGGCAGTGCGGCCTGTCAGACGAGCACGAGGGCCTCGGAGAATCAGCATTCATGATTTCACTTTAAATCTTTAATTACTTTTTCTCATTAATACAATCAATCAATAATAAAATCTGGTGTTTCATTAAAAAAGTGAGACTGAAACTTTGTTCTTCTTGTTCTCACCTGATGTTTTCTCAGGCAGAAACATAAAGAGAGAATCCACAAAGAAGAAACTCAACGATTTCCCCTCGTCCGGTGGAAACAGGAAATGACTTCAGACTGAAACAGCCTGCACTGCAGTGAACGCAGCGTGTCGAGTTCATTGTCTCCAGTTTCTGCCTGTTTCACTCTGCTGGTTGGACGTCAGGGCTCAGCTCACGAGGAGTGACGATGTTGGTGTTATCACCAGAAGAGACCAGAACATATTTGAACACTATTTTAAAGAAATATTGGGGGTCTGAGGCTCTGAGGATCTGGGGGGTCTGGGGGTCTGAGGATCTGGGGGGTCTGGGGGTCTGAGGATCTGGGGGGTCTGGGGGTCTGAGGGTCTGGGGGTCTGAGGCTCTGGGGGTCTGGGAGTCTGTGGCTCTGGGGGTCTGAGGCTCTGAGGGTCTGGGGGTCTGAGGCTCTGAGGATCTGGGGGGTCTGGGAGTCTGTGGCTCTGGGGGTCTGAGGCTCTGAGGGTCTGGGGGTCTGAGGCTCTGAGGATCTGGGGGTCTGGGGGTCTGAGGGTCCCGGGGGTCTGGGGTCTGAGGCTCTGAGGGTCTCTGGCTCTGTGGGTCTGAGCAATAGACAGGTGGATTTTCTGCATCCTGTGTTAGCTTGTGGTGCCAAATCTAAATCTAAAACGGTTTTTAGCTGAAGTTGCTTTTTTGTTTCTTCTGTATTTAAATTAAATTCTTTAAAAAATTCTTCTTTTTGTGCAAAACATTTTCATTTATTGGTTAATATTTCTGCAAGATGGCGACAGATGCTTTCACAAGCGTGATGCGTTCGCTGTCTTGTTGCCCAGCATGATGCGTTCGCTGTCTTGTTGCCCTGCGTGATGCGTTCGCTGTCTTGTTGCCCTGCGTGATGCGTTCGCTGTCTTGTTGCCCTGCGTGATGCGTTCGCTGTCTTGTTGCCCTGCGTGATGCGTTCATTACAGAAAAGATGATTTTGTGTCGTTTTTATAAACAATGAAATGAAAGAAGAAAACTAAACAGAGACGACTGAAGAAACAGAAGAGTTATTAATTAATGACTCGTAGTTTATGAAATAAAATCACACTGTCATGTAGCAACGTTTTTATTTACAGAATATTTATCCTACAAATAGAAATCATTTCCTTCAGTGACGCTCGGTGTCCCTCCGCTCTTTATTCTGCAGAGTCTCATGTTGGACAGACTGTAAAGAACGGCAGACATTAAATCTGATGTTTAATCTCTAGAATATAGAGACATATCCTAGAGATTAAATCTATAAATATATCACATGTGTGTGAATCTCCTCACATATGAACTGTAAAGAGGAATCTCTGGTCCGACTCTCTCTGTTTCCTCTTGGTGGCGCTCTTTCCTCGCTCGCCCATCTCTCTGCTGGGATGGAGGGAATTCCCTGAACTGGGACGACTGGAAATCCCTCGGCAGCACACGCACACTCACAGGCTGAATCTGAAAGTGTTTCTGTGTTTGCAGCTGAAGGTCGAGCGCTTTGTTTCCTCTCATTTTATTTCCATTTTTGTGGCTCCTCGTCTGTTTCCCTGCAGCCGCACTCCAGTCAGACAAAAGAGTCAAATAAAAATAAAACACAGAGGAGACGAGGACAAAACGGTGAAATGCAGAAAAACAGCAGGATCAAAGCAGATGAAGGAGGTAAAATCTAAAAGAATAAAATGTGACAGAGGACTGATCAGCAGCCTGTCAGGCAGCGGCCAATGACACTCAGCCATCAGTTTGATTGGCAGCTGAGACAAACAGGATCGGATCAGCCCGTCATGATAAATCTGCTGACTTCACTTTTTAAAAGAGTTCAACCAGACTTCACCAGAAATAAAGCTGATTTAATCGGACTGATTTCTAACGTGTGGGATTTAAAACTTAGTGATGACGGGGAGGTCACACTGATTAACAAACTGCTTTATTAATCATGGCGAGGATTTACATCTGATTTCTGACGGGATTCTTCTCCAGCCTGATTTACTTCAGATCTGACTGAGGTCACTTGTTGTGATTTGACTGATTTCTAACCTGAACTGAACGATAAACATTTATGGAACTTGGCTGGTTTTGTTCCTGCTGTGCGGTTCGGGCTCAAGGTGACCCAGCTTTGCGTCTCTATAAAGACCACCGAGCTGAGGTCTGATTCCCCGGCTCGTTGCTGACGTCGGACCGGATCAGTTTACTACACTGAAGTAAAAATCAGAGGGATCATAAGATCAGACATGAGTGAGTTGAGTAACGTGGAAACAACACGGTGCAGATTTAAAATGTTAGGGAGGATCAGGCTGCTCGGATTAAACACAACACAGGAGGTCCAGAATCAGAGGGTTCAATGGGACATGGTGGTGTAGCTGATGGAGGAGTTCAGATGACTGGGTTTACTCTACGACTCAAACCAAACACATCTCCGTCGGCCAATCACGGTGTTCTGTCAGCCGGCGTTTCACTGCGAGTCCTCAGGTCCTCGCTGTAGCAGCGAGCTGGCGTCCGAGTGCACCCTGATCTCCGCCCGGCTGATTCCATCCCTCCACGCCCGCCTTCCGGCCACAGGAAACGTTTCTGCAGCTTCAGGCCGCTCCGCACTCTCCGGCCTCCGTCGCCGCCTCACAGGTGGAAACATCCTCGGCTCAAAGAATCATCCGTCGAAAGTGCAGATCCCGGGGTCAGGGTCTGGGACTATCCGCCGGCGAGCCCCTGGTAGCTTTCACAGCTTCGGTGACGTGATACGCTCCGTCTATCCTGAAAGAAGACCAGGCCTGATCCCTATTTCGGCGTTGACTGAGTCCTAAATACAGAAAGAACATCTGTCCCGGCAGCCGTTCGATTCCCAGTCACTCTGAACTGGTCGTGCTGGTCCAAGGTTTCCTTTATTCGGGTCATTACAGTTTTAAGTTCTGAGGCGCTTTGTTCAAATGGGAACGTTGTTTTCATTTTCCCAGCATCCACCTGTCCAACGGGGAATCAATCGAAGGGCCCCTGCCACCTGATAAGTAATTTGGGGCTCCTTGTCTGCTGGTGCAACTTGTTAGTCCCGTTTGTCGGTTGCTGAAGGGCTGTTCAAGCTCCAGGTCCTGAGCTGCTCTTGTGGACTCTCAGGTCCAGGACGTACTGGACTTCATTTCTGCTTGGGCTCGGACCTTCGTCCCAGCTTTCTCTAAGCAGGTCCAGCACCCCAACGTGGTTTCCTGCCAAATAGCAGTTCTAAGGGAGAAAGTCCGGTCGAGGCCTGCGGTTGGTTAACCAACTCCCATCCAGGTAGACGCACGCCAGCCATGTACGTCTCCACGAAAGCAGGGCCAATAAAATCGGGACGTTATCTGGTCCACCCGTTGGGTTATGTGGTTAACGAGCTTCTGAACGAGCTTCTGAAATGACAGGTGAGGTGATGTGGTTCTGGGTCAGGATCTCGAGCTGTTTTAAATAACGGGTGTGAGATCACGTCGAGTCAGTGTCACTGATCCAGCATCAGACTCCTCAGAGCCTCCGTCCACATCAGGAAAACTCCCCAACAGTCCTTCAGAAGAACTGAAGAAAGCTCTGGGAGACAGGGAGCGGGGCCCTCTCAGGGACGGGCCCTCTCGGGAGTAGGAGCCACCTGGAAACAGGACAGAGGTCCGATCTGGTGATTCAGGTTTCTCCTGTGTTCTACACACACGCTGACGGACTGCGTGTTTCTCTCTGTTTAAAGCTTCTGAAGTTTAAACTGACTGAATGTTTTTTACTGAGTCAGCCTTGTGCGTGCGCGTGCATGTGTGCATGCATGTGTGCGCGCGTGCACGTGCGTGTGTGCGTGTGTGTGACAGCTGGCCCATCTGACTTTGCCGTGACATCTGGGAAACCCGCATGTGTGCCGCCGTGAACGCCGGTTGATGTCGCTATTTAAATGCAAATGTGTGTGTGTGTGTGTGTGTGTGCGTGCGTGTGTGTGCGCGCACACACACACACACAAAAGGAAACACTTCACACACAATGAAGACGGGGAGGTTTAACACACACACTCTGCAGCGCTGCGGCTCGTCTGTAAATCAGAAGATAAACTGCAGGAGAAACGACATTAATTCAATTAAAAATGATGTTTGGTCATTTTGTTATCAGTTTTTTTATTTAAGATATTTAATTTACATTTAATAATCAATAATGTGGCCTCTTTTGTTCGACATCACTCTGCTGTTAATTTACAGGTTTAAGGTTTTAAATTCAGCAGTGAACAGTGAAATAAAGAGAGATTTATTTCACCTTCAACGTTTGAGAAAAGAGATCTTTATTACCAAATGTACAATTTTAAACTAAATTAAACTAATAAACAGAAAAGAGGATAAAATAAATGTCACATATTGTGAGATTGTTTCTGACAAACATCTAATTTATTGCATTAAATGGTTTTAAGGTGGAATAAATGCAGATTTGTTCCTTCATCAAGTGAAATAAATCTGAATTATAATTTAGACTAAATGTTCGACTTATTCAGAAGCTCCTTGGGAAAACAGACGATTTAAAGGCTGTTGCAAAAATAAAGGACAGAAAGAGGACAAAGTAAAATAATCAGGTGAATAATAAAAAGGTGAAAAACAAAGGAGAGCATAATTGATCAGGTGCGTCAGGTTGATCGATCACCTGCTGCCGACGGATCGGGTTTTAAGGAGGACGCTGACTGTAACTGAGTTTGTCTTCATGTAAATGAGATCAAATGTGAAACAGCGTTCAGTCAGAGACCGAAGTCAGTTTGAAGCCTTTTAAAGCTGCTCGAGCACCAAAACCACACTGACTGATTTTCTAATTCATCTGAGTTTTTTCCTGCTTTTCTTTTCAGCACCTTTTCTTTCTTTTTAAATGAACGTCTATAACAACAAAAGCATTTTCCATAAATTTACATTTATAAATATACTGTAATAAATAATATGCACTGTGGACTTAATATGTATGTAAAATATAAACATTTGCCCTGTTTACTGAAAATTTAAGATTTGGAGATACAAGGTTTCACTTGGATGGAGATGAAGAAGAAAAACTGAAAATACAATAAACAACAATAAAAACGTTAATTAAATAATTAAGAAGTAAAATATTTTCATCACTTCAAATAAAATTATTTTACTGAATCCAGAAGAGCCGAGAGACCGAGGAGGAGGAGGAGGAGGAGGAGGAGGAGGATCGTTGTTTACCCCCCCCCCCCCCCGCAGGTCTGGGATTAGTCCCGAAAAGACAGCCGCCACCCCCCCCCCCCCCCCCCCACACACACACACACAGTCAGATATTTGTCCATTTAAAAACAATCAC
>NW_024043040.1:0-47655 GCF_014851395.1 Micropterus salmoides | reverse complement strand
CCAACCACATCAGAGATCTGTTACTGATAACTCAGTTACTGATAACAGAGCATTACTGTACTGTAGGAACACTGGGGTTCAGTCTGTAGGAAAGCTATAATTTGTAACAAGCGCTGAGTGATGGCCAATAGAGATTGTTTCCTTTCTGTGACCCCACCTAGTCCACTGGCTAAATGCGGCCATAAAAAAGACAGACCTAATAATGATGACAGGGCCAGCCAAAGATCCTCAGGCATCTCGCTGCAAAGCCAGTCTCCTATGCAACTGTAAAACCCCAAACTGCTACAATAAAATATATAAAAGCATGTACTTATTGTCAGTCATGTTACAAAGACACGCGCCATGTAGAAAGTGCTTTATGCTGCTCACGATATGCAGTTTTGCTTACACTGCTCTGATGATTAGACTGTAAAACTCCAACTCTGTAACTCCATCTGTAGACAAATAAACAGTATGTCCTCAACCCTGTCTAACCTCACCCAAAGTTACTACAGTAGGTACATACGTAGCAAAACTTCTTCACAGAGGTATTACATTTCCCCTAACCTAATCGCTCACCACACAATAAGAACCATAACAGATAGGGGCCACATCTCATCCATGCCCTCATTCTGGACTGGACCTTATCTACAGGGAAACACATTTCAGCTGGGCCTTGTCCTTATGCAGTAGACTGGCCTGCTGACGATGGGCTCTCAGGGCTTAACCTGGGCTTACTGCACCTCCTCTACCCCAAGATACTCCCATCTCTCCTAGCCCCCAACTCAGCACAAGATCTAGCCCCTACACTGGTCCCCACACAAGGCAAGACACTAGCTCTGCACAAAAGGGTATTTACAGAGCCTGTCAAGTTATTAAACTTTAATCCCACTAAGAAGAGCATATTCTGACAATGAATTATAGATGACACAGGTTAGAGTCTCCTATATGACCTCCATTCCACCAAACCCACCATGGTGGGTTTTAATAAACTGAATTATCAACTGAGTGAGGATGCTGCCTGCACATAGATGAAGTTTCATATATATAGCGGGAAAAATATGGAAGAAGCAAGAGGGGAAATCTAATCCTGATGTGAATTACAGCTGTGGGGGGTCAAGGTCTGGATAAATCTGTGTGCGCAAGATTGCAGGGTATATCGAGCTGAAACCTACAGCACATATTTCAGAGCAATTATAAAAAGGGTGGCGTTAATTCAGTCACAGGAGCTCATCAGTGACCCCACAGCATCTCATTTGTTTTGTCTTCAGGGAGCTAAACAAAATTGCCACTTGCCCATCTGTCAGAATTGGCAAAAGACAGCAAATGAGTTTTGAAATTCAGTAGAGACCAATTGTCCTTCCTTAAAATTATTTTATCTGTTGCCCCTTGAGATGAGCAATGCATTGGCAAGGCACTGTATTGTATACACTGATTCCCATGTGGCAAGGTTATTTTGAAAATAACATTTGTTACAGAGATCCGATGGTCTGCTTAAAATTGTAATCATAATATGAACCACTGGTTTAAATGCCAGTTTGGTGTGGATTATTTTACCAATAAATGAAAAAAAAAAGTCCCTTTAAATTGATTTCATCTGCCTCCAAAGATTCATGATATCTTGAAACAAGGGAGTTTTCCTGTTTGATATAATGCAATAAATATTTTTTAAGATAAATTATTATAGGGCTGAATGCTAGATTAAACTACTGTATTTGTTAAAATAAATATTAATATAAAACATTTCCACACATTACTCTTAAAACAAAACACGAAAAAGGTAGTAGAGAATGATAGATCAGCATAAGAGAAAACGAATCTCTGTAGACCACAAAGCATAGCTACCGGTGGGGTTTGGGTGTAATTCTTAATCACTTAATAATCCACCTAAATTCTTGTTTTTACTTAAAAAAAAAAAAAAATAATATATATATATATATATATATAAAATAAATAAACTAAACAATTGTCATTAGTGATTTAATAATAAAAAATTCTATTTTGGCCATACAGTAAGGTTTTTTTTGTTGTAACACTGACTGGGACTATACTACAGCAGCAGGTCTCAAGAAAAATATTTGGTAATCCAGAATCACTCACTAAAATCAGTTTCAATCAAGTTTTATAGAGACTATTTTACCTATATAAAATATGACCAGTGACCTGCACTTGTCATGACTGTTTTTAACCTTAAATATTTTATTTAGCTATAAATGAAGGTTTGTCTATCTACCACCTTTGTGTATATCTACAACCATACACATAATGGATGGGCAGTATGTAGTTGTCATACTGCGGTCAGTGTGTTTGTTGTGTGACCTGGAGCCATGGTGACTGCCTGTATCACATGGCTATCCCGTGCAGTCCAGACCAGGGGCCTCTCATTACAGACTGGAATCCTGTTTGTAAATTGTAGGGCATTGATGTTTACTCCCTGATTCTGTAGTACTGGGATCCAGGGTCATCATTATCAAGTACACAGGACCTACATCATGGAAGCTTTTAAGGCCTTCAAACAGCTGCTTTTTACCCCCAAAAACCACATTCCACTCCCATCCCCTTTCATAGAACCTCCCTTCCCCATAGTGCTAATCCCGGTCAGTTGGGAAGCCTTGTATTTATGGAAGAGCCTGAAGTAAACATCTTACAGCTGTAGCCATTCTGGGGAAAAAGACATGTCGAGAAACCCATCGCAGTACATTTGACTGTAGCGTCTACCTGAGGAGTCAAGTATCTTCCTGTGTTTCACGACCTCCACCAATTCATTGGCTAAATTTACAGTAAAAAAATAAAAGGGATGTATGGGTTGTACACGAACATTAAAACAAGATGTGATACATGTTTGTCTCTTCAGGGTGCTTTGGACTGAAAGATAAACAATATTGGAAAAGGTGCATATGGCACATGTAGAGCCTTTGGAGAACCAGCAGTAGCTGTCATCTGTGGACAAGACTATCAGCATGGTGGAGACAACAATGTGGAAGCAAACACAGTAATTACCTAGTCAGAGAATAGGATTGTGTGTGCGCGTCAATGGCAGGTGGTTATAATAAGTGGTGAGGCTACTGTGCCAGCAGGCCATGCCTATAGCTCAGTTAAAGGTGGGAGTCATGCAGGAAAGAAGATTACTACTGCAACTCTGTCTCATGGGCTCCCTGTGTGCGGGCCTTGTGAAGAAAGAATAAAACCCTTGATAGCTGCCATTATCCTTGCCATAGTGCATTTAGAGGCTAACCACACCTTAATCAGTCTCCACTCCCAACAGACAAGACAGAAGAAACTCAAAATCAGTAATTGCATTACCAAAAATGCATGTTTGACAAAAGTCTCAGTTCTCTCATCACAGTGGTGGAGTTTTACAGGGGTTATAATTGTACAATTTCCATTTAAATGAGGTTCACAGAACACTGTTGGGGGGCGAGCGTTACTTGTGCTTTGACAGTGTGGTGCATATTAACAAAGGCAGAGAAAAAAACTGTACCCTTTGAAAAATTACAGTTAAGTGAAAATAAGGTAGACTTTTAAGGGTGTGACAAACACAAAGGGCATTTTTTAATACTAATATTGCCTCGAGCATTGTAAGAGTTAGGATCAAATTCTTCCGTGACACTGTATCCCTGTAGACCTTCACCCTTGGCTATGTGGAAAGGTAGGAGCAGGGATGTAACAGGGTTGTGAATAGCCATGCTGTGTGTGAGGCCTGGGCAGTGAGGCTGCTACAATTGGTTGTGATCTAAACCCCAAGGGGCCAAACCAGAGTGTGATCCTTGGGTCAGCCGAGCTCCGCTCTCTGGTCTCTATTCTCTGCTGTGCTCCTTTCATCCAGCTCTCCCAACTAGTCATTACTGGGGTTCCTCCTTCCCCTTAGGCGGAGGCAGCCTTTATGTGGACATGTGCAGTGTCACCACCACTGCTGTGGCAAACTGGGAAGGCAGGCAGGCAAGTACACACTGGATTAGGTGGGCTTGACTCTAGCAGTGCAGTAAAGTGGCTTATATCTAAGATTGTGGAGGAAATTGTAGCTACAGTATATTGGTTTGACTTCTACATAAACAGCTTCTTATCCTCAAAAGCAAAAGAAAGTACAGCAGTACACAGAGCAAATTGAAAACTCCAGCTAGGCAACATATTAATTTCACGTGACACTAGAGGGCTGATGGATTGTTTATTGTGTTTATTATACATACGTACCTGTAATAATTTCAGGTTTGATGCAGTTGTATTCAATGGTGGCATTAAATTGTGCTGAGGATGAACTGTCTGGGGGTACGCATTTACGTTTTATAGTCAATCAATCATGAAAGTGTTGAGATGAATAAAAATGCATTTACATACTGACAACATGGTGAGATTTTCGTTCAAATGCATGGCTGGTTCCGGATATTTGCAAGAACAACAATCTCTACCTGAACACACAGCACACAGATTTATCACCAATCTTCACTTTACAGTGTAATTGATGCTTTAAATTTACAAAGAGTCACAAAGGAATTTGCAAGGTTGAGCATACTAACATAATGGAGCTTTCTGTCACTCTGTTAAAAATCGAATGACTATTAAACTTGAAAACGAGCGCTCCCCTTTTGCTGCTTTCAGCAGAACAGTCTGATGGAAAGATTGCAATGTAAAGGGAAGGTGATATAGAAGGGAGCTAGGAGACTGAATGGCCATATTTTAAAATTTGAGAGAATTATTATTGAGACATTAGGGGTTAGGTTATTTATCTCATTAATCATTAATCATGACATATAAGCGACCTAGGTGACATGGGGAAAATCTCTTTCCTTTGTCAATATTCTTTTATCAGAAAGTAATAAGGCTGCGTTAGCCCAAATCCCCAATGCTGGCCTCTGCTCGGATATTAAAACCTGTGGGGGTTTCATCAGAGCTCAGGGCCCAACAAGCAAGTGAGCATTCGCCACGGACCCTCGGTGCATTGCTTAGCCACATTACCCAGCATCCACCAACCTAAATTTCATTACTAACTCATTACTGAATCAAGCTCAGCCATGAGAGAGCAGCACTGAATCATAAAGCACTCATTTAACACCAGATTCAGCCACAGATTACCCTTTATATTGGACTGGGCTGCACTGTAAAAATAAAAAAATAAAAAGGTCATTGTTTCAACTGATAAATCCTAAACCCTTTTCTGTCTGTTTTAGTGGTATGTGGGGTTTGTGTTGTATATAATTTCACTTTATGTATGATACATTGGGTGATTTAAATTGTTAAATGTTTTGAAAAGTATGAAGTAGAGAAATGGTTTTGTTACCATTCTACTTAAAGTACCAAGAATCTTTTTGTATCTCAAATCAATCAACTTTGACTGGACAAGTCAGCAGCGGCTTATTAGACTAAGAAAGAAATCAGTCTGCACAACTACAGGCCCTACCCTCTTTCCACTGTGACAGTTGATCAATCGATGACACGCTCCCAATGTTTCCTTTGGTTTATTACACATATCAATTTGTTCTGGCAACAGAATATGATGTATTAAGTGTATTTCTGCACTTACCTATTGGGGTCCGGAGGAGAAAAGGAAGGAAGAAAGTAAGAAAAGGAGAATTTGAATATCATTGAGTAGGCTATATGTGGGTACAATAGGGTTGTTTAAGGCAAATTCATTAGACAATAACATAATTGAATCTTCTTTTGTTTGCCACTACATACCATACACTAATGACAGCAACCCTCAAACTCACACATGTAAACAAACTGCTGTTTGCTGCCCCAAGCTACAATAACTAATGCAGTGTGTACACTTTGAAGTCGAACTATTTCGAAAGATTTGCATTTCCTGAATTACTGCAACGGAGGTGTGACTGCAAAGTTAGAATAAACCGTAGCCAAAAAGGGTGCTTTCATACCTGCCTCATTTAGTTCGGCTGAATGGCACTAGAGTTCGTTTTCCCCCTTTCAAACAAACTCTGGTGCGGTCCACTTGTGGTGTGAAAGCAAACAGGATTTTATGATAGCAGAGATGTGATCTGAGCATTATTTCCAAAGCTAAACCACTAAGAAATCGATCGCCTGACTGCGAAATAATTGATCTGTATAAGCTGCTATGTTTATGAAAATAATTTTACGTTATTATTCATAATAGGCTATGCGGTCAATCTGCTGTCAAGCATTACTAATCATGCTTATAATAAATTATCACTTTGTGAGCTCTTTGCGATACAGATCAGAAGCGTTAAAGGGCTGCACAAACTTCTGTCAGTCACCAGAGTTTGATTTCCCCACGTGGGTCCTGATGATGCAGGATGACAATCGCCAAAACTGTCCAATCAACAAGTTACCTGTCAGTCTGCGTAACATCATGGTTACTTCTCTGGTTCGTTTGTAAAACTGCAGTGTGAGCATGAACCGGACCAGAACTAAAATGCAACAGTGTATCATTTTTTTCACTTGGTCCGGACCAAATGAACCGAACTACAGGTGTGAAAGCACCCACTCAGGTTGAAAATTACTGGAATTTCCCTTTAAACCATATTGACCTCAAACCATGACTTTCATTAATGTATTTATGTCAAATATCCAGTAGCTAAAGTACTGTGGATGAAAAATAAAGATCTGTGAGCTACATGACTCTGTAAGTGGTATGTTGTTTTCAGATGTGCTGGTCCCTGCATCTCAGACAGCAACATTTCATATATTTTAAATCAATTCAGCATCTGGAGTTTACGTAGAATGGTGCAATAAATTAAACAAAGAAAACATTCAGAGAAAAACGGCCAACTAATATATAAACAACTGATAACTAACTGAAAACCATCCCGGAATAATGCCTTCCTTAATTAGTCTGAATCCAAAATAAGGAAGGCATCCCTAATAAAGATGCCAGTGAATATAGTAAAAAGTAAAGAGGAATTGTGTTCAGGCAAATTAAGAGCAAAAAAATGAACAAGACACCTTTTGTCAACGTCAGAGCGGACATATTGACTTTTCCAGCGAATGACATATCAGCAAAGAATGAAGAAACAATTCTCTTTTATGTTAGTGGCCATTTCCCATTTCCATTTTTATAGCCGGAAAAGATCTGTTTAAGAGACACTGTCTGTTCTAATGAGATGTCACTTGATTTAGGATCAGGCCGCTTGAAGACTACAGTGTTCCACACAGGCCGCTCTGACGGTCAATAGAAATCAATACAACCGATGCAATTATTAATACAGTCCTGGGCAGTTAGATGTGAATGAGACAGATGACATTAAGCCAGATTGATCTAGAGGGAAATGGATTTCATGAAGCACTCAATGCCTTCATTATATTCCACACAATGGAGAGTCTAGGGAAGCTCAAAAGCAGGAACGCTGCAATTCTATGCTTCCCAGTGCACTAACATGAAGGGAAATTACACTGTTAAATCTAAATGTTGTTTCATAACACACTGTTGTAAAGCATTGTTACTTTTTGTTGTTAATCGTGTTCTTGTGACCTTGACAGTATTGCTGTATTTAAATATCCAACCACAATCGCATGCTTGTGTCCCCTTGCACTACCATATCACTTTTACAAACAACAACATTTCCTAATTATCAAGCACATTTCAGCAAAGCCAAACAGACAATACTATGGAATAAACACAGAAGCCAATAATGAATGTGTTGACTACAGTGAATATTTCACAGTGAAAAAATGCAGTCAATACTGTGCATCCATCACCTCTGTAACGAAGAATGAGGATGTGCTTGTGAGTCTCAGGTGTCAGTCCCAAATGAATATTCACCCTATAGACAAACCCTGCCCCAAGAGCATTAACGTTGGTAAACAGAAACAGAGCTCTATGTTTGGTTTAGGGAGGTTGTTTGAATAACCTCTAGCACTCCCGCTCAAGAAATAGTATACCAATAAAGCCTGCTTATTGTCACCAAATCCCTTTTACCTTCATTAACAACATAAGTCATATACACACACACACACACACACACACACACACACACACAGTAGAGATGCCACTGGTTACAGTTGTAACCAGAGGCAAGCAAATTGTTACATTACTACAGCTTGTTTAATATGAGTGGGATTGCAGAGATTGTTGTGATGAACGCAGAGAGAATTCTTACTCGACAGCCCCACCCTTAAAGGTCCAGTGTGTAATATTTAGGAGGATCTATTGACAGAAATGCAATATAATTTATATACAACTATGTTTTCAGTGGTGTATAAAGAACTTACATATTCTCTTCCCTTCCATTCTCTTCTGTTTCTACAGTAGCCCAAACGCACAAACTGCACTACAGAGTGCGTTTTGTCACTAGGTTGAATGAAGAAGAAGTCTCGTGTGTTAGAAGTAAGAAGAGAAGTGAAATTTGGACAAATGCAGGATCGCACGTATTAATTAGCACAAGAGTGGACAGAGCGTGTCGGCCACTGTAGTTTCTCCTACACGCTTTCAAAGGGAGGGGTGAGTGGTGACAGACCCGTTGGTTGCAATTTGCAACCCTCACCACTAGATGCCACTAAAAAGTATCCACTGACCTGTAAGGCCTTTAGTGTACTTTGGTTTATTTTTTTCGGTTCTCCAGCCCACAACTCCACTCTCAACAACCTCGTTTCCACGTGCACCAGGTGGCTTTTTCCTGACAAGCAGCACTAATAAACCCACTGTGTAATACATGCACAGCACCAAGCGGCACACAGACAATGTTAGATGCTAGCAGTGAACCCAGTCGAGCATCTAGCAAACTATAAGGCCAAGTATTGTTCTCACAAGTTGGTGGAGACCACAACCAAGCATAAAGTCAATATTTATTATCAGGTGAACGCAAACACAACTCCTAACAGTTGTTGCTCAGCGTCAGATGGACGGTAATATGTCCATTTTTATTCTAAAACACACAACAGAGTGATGCGTTTTAGAATGTGACTTGTCCCATTTAAGCCATTTATAAGTACTGGGAAAAAAAATAAAATATATATAATTACATTTTTGTTATGATTCTTATTTAGTTGTGGATATTATAGACTGTAGTTCAGGACAGTTCCTTCACTGTTGTGAGAAAAAAAAACCTGGTATAGACTGCACCCTTTCATTAGATTCGTATTCAGTGATGCCAGTGTGGTAACCCATGAGAGAGGTGAAAAGCCCAAGGTGGTGTATGGGCAGTGAAGGGTATAAACTGAATGAGTCAGTGTATCGTGCAATGTGACAGCAGCTGGTGTGTGAGCCAAGCTGCGACTGCTGTGCTGCCATGGCCTGGCAAACAAGACAGCAAGGATGCTCTCTCCCCACACACAGGTACAGTAGAGACACAAGGCCCCACACACATCCTTGTGCATTGCCATGCACACACATTCAAAAACATTTACAAATGTTTGTATGTTTTTTTAATGTTTGGATTCCTGGAAATATGTGCAACCTCTGACATTTTCCTGTGATATTAAAGCACTAATAAGGTTCAATGATCCCATTTCTGTCTATTTCCCTTAACCCTGCTTGGGAAAAAAATACAACTCATCAAATACCCCAAACAATATAATATCTGTTTGGGTTCACATTTGCTTCATATGCCTGTCTTAAGTGAAAAATCAATGCACATCTGCACCCTCTACCCACATACCTATCTCACACACTGAATATCTAAGGCTCAATGCTTCTCGTGTGAGGCTGCCTAAGACATCTGTAACTTTTGTTTTAGGGCACATATTCTCAGTTATCTAGGCTATAACAATGAATCAACAGGTTTCATGCGTTTATTTGCAAGTCAGAGTTTACCATCTATCCTGTGAGTGGCAATACAATAGGTCAGCTCAAACAAAGACAGTCTGTATTAAACTAAGTTGGATCTGACAGCAGTATTTAAATGAGACGTTTTAATGTCAGAAGAATTCTAATTTAAATGATACCACAGTTGTAATTACACATCAGAGGCTTAGTTTCATAGATTAGAACAAAAAAGGCTGAACATAGTTTTTCATTTTAATCACCAGCGTCTGACTACATATGGAACCGTGTTAATAATTCTTTAATTAACATGTTGACTAGGAATAGCAGAGGGCACCATTATTCTCCCCTCCCCCCATTCAGGCTTGTACTCGCTCTGCCTTAAATGCACAGGCACACACACACACAAACGCATAATCAGAGTTGTATTATATGCACTTTTTTCAAAGAATTAGAGTCAATTTTTAATTTAAACATAAACTGGTTAAATAATCTAAGGTAGACCGAGCAGCATTCAGGTAATTTGTGTTCCTGTCCACATATGGACATAAGCATTAAACGTTCATCAGTATCATTATCACTTGTGTGTACAGTAGGAGTACTGTGCCTGGGTAAACATAAAAAATAGGTAGTATAGTGGAGGGAAGCTGTAACACAGAGGTTGTACTGTAGCACATTCAGCCATGTTGGGGCACACAGCAAAGGTAAGCCATAATTATTGGTTTGTAGTAACCCCCCCCCACCAGCAGCACCACAGCACTGCATTTCAATCCCCTCCCCTGCTCCCTCTATAGATGGGAGCAGAGAGCAGCTGGTGAAAAGAGATAAAGTCATGTTCTGAGTGCTTCGCCCTTCCAGTCTACCTTGCACTGCTCACCCAAGTGCTGGGAGGAGAATGATAGAAGCGGGAGAAGCAAAAGTAGATTAAAGAAAGCAGAGGCTCTCACTCCTATTACTGCCCACATGAACACCTTGAACCGGGGCGGGTCTCAACCTCTGTTTCACTGTTTGAATCATGTACGCACTATTTGATTTCACTCAGCCAGATACCGTGTTTTGGTATGAGTGCCTGAAGAACTATGTATCGATCATCCTGTTCCTCTCTCTGAAACACTGATGAAGTCTATAATGATATAATGTAGGCTCAACTCTGAGGCGAACACAACCCATCCCCCATGTCTTAATGAAATTAGCTTTTGCCTCACTAGAAACATCGCCAGCAGCAAAGAGAGGTGACAAAGAAGATCATCTTCAAAGGTTACTCCCCACTTCTTTGTTCTTATTGCCTTTTCTCTCGCAATCAGTACAAGTTCATCTATGTCCTAAAGTCATGATCAAAACATTTGAGGGAGGCTTAAATTACATCAATAAAACATTTTTATATAATTCCAGCACATGAATTTCTCAATAATCACTTTTCTGTTTTGAATATTTCATGATTAGAAGCCATACGAGATTTGTCATACCATCTGATGCTGTATTATTACATGGATAGACGCCTGGTCTTGCAAGATGCAAAAAAAGTGAATGAAACATGTGAGCTGAATCAAAAAGCAGCACAATGCTGAATATTGGTGGGTTAGAATTCAAAACAAAAGCATCACAATCAGGTTTACTGAGAATACCCATTTTATCAGTCAAACCAGCTACTCTGAGATGGCATCTTTTCCCGCTACCAGTGATTGAAATAAACCAATCATTCTTTCTCGCAAGCTCCAGAAAGAAAGAACAAACAACCTAGTGGAAGAGGCACAGACTAAGTGAGACCAAAATTTTAAATGTTTTTAGTTAGTTTTAATAGAGCGAGTAGTCTAGTAGTTGAACTTAAAGATCCTGATGTATCAGAAGTCCTCTGTTTGAATCAACTGCTCACAACCTAAACTGGATAGGCTACATGTTTCTACTGCAGAACCATGGTCTCAAATTTGAAGATAATGACACTCATCTAGACTGCCGGACAGTTTGCTGAGGCCAAATGAAATAGCAGACAGCTGAAAAGCAGAAAATAGCAAATAGCAGAAACATCACTAAACTTGACAATGTCCACATCTCAGCTGCAATTTGTCCATGAGTGTCACCAACAGGCACTTCAATCATCCAATCAACTACCCAACCAATCAATCAAAATCAACTATAAACTCAGTAAACACATTAGGATGCCATAGCTGAAATACTCAACCCGACATTTAAAAACAGACTGAAATGGTATGTTTTTGCATAAATACCAAAGAGAACAGCATCAATGGTTAAAGTAAATAAGCAGCAAATGCTTCCATAAGACAGCACAACCTGTCATGTGATGTTTAAGACCACCAATGGGGGTCAGATGTTTGATTCCACAACCTATAAGTAGCTTTATTTATTCATTTTTACGAAAGTGTCCAATTTTCCCACCATTCCTTTCAGTTAGATTAATGTTTTTCCCACTAATTTAATAAAATAAATGTAAGAAGCAGAGACATAGCTACAACAGTGTCCGGCGGGGTAAGGCACATAAGCCATCAGACAGTCGTAGATTGTAAGCAAACCTTCAGTTTAGCCACATTATCTAAAGAACTTGAGACACAAGTGACACAAAATGCCCATAAGTATAAGAATATAATTCTGTATCCACACACAACTTCTGTGAGTAAGAGAGGTTAAAATTGAAGCATCTCCAGGTCCCAGCCATGACACTGGGGAGTCATTCTATCATAACAAATAGAAAGTTGGCTAAAACACATGCACATGTATAATAACCACTGAATAACAGAATAAAATACTTACATAGGTCTGGGGGGAAAGCTATAAATAATAGAGATGCCATAAAAATGTATTAATATTTGGACTCACTGTGTTCATTAAAAAATAATTTGAACTACTGAAGTTTAGAAACTTGGCAGTGGAAGTGAGCCTGTTTTCAAACATCTGGCCATAGAGCTGCCATGTTTGGAAGCAATGGACTCTAAATGACCCAGTGGGAGAGGCTCTCCAAAGTATAGCCTGCTGTTTATTAGGGGCATCCAATCACTACAGCAATCATCTCACACATTTGAATCATGCTGTGTTATTGGAGTGATCAATCTTGTCCTGGGTCCAGAGGTTTATGCGGTCACCTGCCGGCTAGTTGGCAGCGGTCCTGGATTGGAGGATGACATTTGGTAGTCTATTGGGGCAGCTCCATTGCAGCCAAGTCAGGAGGTTAATTAAGCAGATGTTGGTAAACAAGCAGGTCATCGCTGAAATGAATCTGCACCTCAGTCTAAAGAAATAGTGTCTTAACAGCTGCTCATACCAGCACATAAATCTGGTGTCAGAGATGAGCACATATGGCAAAAGACCCAACATGTGGCAAATGGGCAATTTATCATCAATAGCCTTTGCGGTTCTGCCTGAAAGAAGTTTTACCATAGCAACAACATTACTATTAGGGGAAAAAGTTAAATACCCCTCTCAAATAATTCAAATAATCAAATATTGAATCCAGAGGTATTGCCATATTTGATAGAAATGTTAGATATATAAGAATATCATGGCCTAAATACATATTTAGCATAGAATCATATTCTCAAATATCACCAATATAGGATGAATACTGGAAGGAGTGTGTGTTGACTTTAATAGTAAAGATATTGTATAGCTTTAAAAAGAACACATTTAACTATTTTGTACTATACAGTAGTAAGTACGAACAATCTAACCTTAGGTGTATGCAGGTTTTCACCCACAGTCCAAACATATGCAATTTGTGTGTTGCTTCTGAAAACAAAAAAAATCTAAATATACAGATTCTCTTGTAAGTAGCAATTCTAGACGTTAAAAAACTAATCTGCTACTGAAACACCTGCATTTCAACTACACTATCAACACAGGGATGCACAAAAAAAAAAATTATATCTCAACTACTGTAAATATTAAAATGTACTGAATGCTTTAATATGCACCTGCAGTACATATGTACATATATACAATTTATATCAATTGCCCAAAATTGAAGAAGGATTTGCCCTGGCTGTTTTTGTCACTCATGGATAACACAGTCCCAGTCTCTTTCTCTAACCAGCTGTTTGTGTTAATTGCATCTCCACTTGCTACTGTCAATCTAACATGGCACCCTCCTAACTGCTTATGAATTGATGACAATAATGGAAATCAGCAGAGACAATGGAGTGAGATTACACACTGAAAAGGCCAATTTCTCGTCTATAACAGGAGCATACAGAGAGATCAGACAGGGCTGTGTCTCTTAAAATAGACAGAGCCTTTTCATTATATGCTAAACAAATGCAACAGCTGTAGAATTAATCCTAAATGGGGAATGTAGCTTATACTTAGACCATCTGGCATGGTGGGGCATATTAAAATGAAGACTGAATTGGCGGACAGAAACTGATGTGCGCAGAGTGAGGACGGTGCTTCCCTGTTCGTAAGGGCTTCCATTTGGGTGGATAGAGATATTGAGCAGAACCCGAATGCTGACTAATGGAGGCTTTCAGTCAGGCCATTTTAAGGGAGATAATGATAGTGTTGTCTGTCTGGCCCACCCACACTACACAATGTCTCTACAACAATTGCATAAAAATAACACTCATTCACATCATAAACTACATGTCAGCAGCAAACAGAAATGTAGGCACCCTGTCATCCTAACTGAGAAAATTAACAAAACAGTGACTTGGAGGATAGCTGTCTACCTCAGTGGACGAAAAGCAATTCAGATGAATCGCAAAAAAAGCACCAGTGGACTATGCTTGTGATTAAAATCAGTAACCTTTTAGTGTCACTCTTCAGACTGGTGTTTAACCTCTCTTGCGTCTCAGAAGCCCACATGACAGTATAAGAAAGAGCCAAATCTTGAGTTGAAGTTACCTTACAGCCAGGATTTTAAGTCTACTTCATAACAAATTAATATTGCATACAATGTGTTTCCCCACACAATGTTTCACTCTGTTCTCTGCCCTGCCAGGCAGACACAAAGAAGATTGGGTTTGGCCCATCAAGGACATAATGGTGCTGGTGGAAGAATATTAGATCTCAGCTACAGCTGGGGTACAACGAGCATGTGGCTCCTCCACGGGGACTAACTCGTAGCACCTAATGCAATCAGGCCCACAAATCACACATACGTATGTGTGTGCTTGTGTGTGAGAGCACGTAGCCACCACACACACAATGTGGCACAGGACACAAAGACTTCTCAGCATGTCTTGCCTTAAGTGAAATCATCATCACTCAAATCTGATTTGGGTCCAGAGTGTTCTGACTGCAATTTCCTTTATTAAAACATTCAGATACACAACACAAATGCATCCTGTTCAGTGCTTCTGAGTCGCGCAGGATTTACAGACTGAAGGGCAATATGAAGAGGGCTTTTGGAGCTGAAAAGCAAGAGATGTGTAATTGGCAATGTGTTTGATGGCAGTTTTAATGGCGACATACATGGCTCTGGAAAGCCATAAGAGCACACAATTAACTCTTTGGTAAAAAGGACAATAAATGTGTGAGTGCATCTGTCAGTTTGGAATTGGCGATGCAGTTATACATGAACAACAAGAGTTTAACTGTCTTACACAGATATCTGGCACCACGCTCACTCTAACATTTTAAATAATTAATGCTATTGTCGAGTGTGATTGTTATCAGTTAAATCAGTAAATAACAAGAGTCTTTGATGGTACAAGATCCACAGAGAGAAGTGGAGGAAAGTTGGACAACTTGCTGGTAGCAGACAAGAAAAGTACACTTCCTTGTATTGCTGTATAAATGCATCGTGCGTTATTTCATGATTTCTTAAGTGACCACTGACCTTCAGCAACTGAACATTTTCACACATCCTGTTTTTCTGAGGACTGTAGATAATTTTCAGGGTAAACAAAACAAAATGACCTCATCACTGTATAATCAAACAAAGCACACAGCATCCCCGGAAAAGTGACGGCATTTCACATGCATCAAATCCCATGTGCCAGAATGCCCATCTGTTGTTGTAAATTATGAATGAGTCATTAAATTTTTATTCACATTAAATGTCTTCCATTTTTTAATTATGAGACTTTGGAGAATCCCACCATGAGAAAATTAGATTTTTAATTTCTAATCTGAAATGTGCAAAATCTTATACCATGTCTTTTCCAAGAAATAGGAGTCCATAGAGTTGAGTGCAGGAATTCAGATCCACTGCAGCTACTGCTTGTTCTGTACATAAATGCTGCCACCTGGTGATATAACACAGGCACCCTGTGTGTGTAGTAAACTGTAAATCTGTGGTAGCGTCACACAAAGAACTGATCCAAGCTTCAATGCCATTCTCATCACATGCAACATTTCCATTTTTAATTGGAACGCTGACCAGCTGTATACACACTAGAAAGGTCACAGCAATAAAGACCACTGTGGGTTTAACACACACACACACACACACACACACACACATCATTCACTTTTGCTTGCACATCAATCAAAATGGCTGCTTTGGGAGGTAGGGTTAATGGTATTATTTGTCATGCCAACCAAGGACGTGAGCATGCGTGCCCATTGAATGTGATGTCTTTATTAGCAGACATGACAGCAGCCAACTCACCAGTCTCCCCTCCATGTGGAGCAATGCCAACCAGTTAAACCCTCAGGGTTGTTTAACCAACACGAAGTCTGAACAGTAACTGAGGCAAGGCACTCATTCAGACAAATCAAAACTGGTAAAAACATTAGCAATGCAAACTGCTTTACCTATTCAAAAATGATAACACGTCATTGTGTTTTGTGACAATTAAGCATGACGAACCATAATTTCTTTGTAGCCTCACTATACATTTTATAAATATAAATATACATTTAAATTTACAAATTAGTTCCTATTTGCCAGTTAATCTGCTCATTAGTAATGTTGTCTAAATAACTCTAGATATATCACAAACATAAAAAAATAATTCTGGA
Organism: Micropterus salmoides; assembly: GCF_014851395.1. NCBI lineage: Eukaryota > Metazoa > Chordata > Actinopteri > Centrarchiformes > Centrarchidae > Micropterus > Micropterus salmoides. The sequence goes on along the minus strand of NW_024043040.1, from coordinate 31,094 downwards.
GCTGCTTCATGCTAGATTACATTGGCCACTGAAAATATTTTCATTTCGTTTGAATTATTACAGAAGGAAAACAAGACACCGTGGTCTCTAATGGTGTCTACTGATGCTAAGCTGGTGCTAATGTTAACCAATTTTGTTTAGTACAAATGGTGTTTTTGTACTTGCACCTGCAATGACGACCTGCACATGGTTGTGCAAGGAACTATTTGTGGCTTTACTTGGTGAATGCACAAACAGAGATCTCTCTAAAGGGATAAAGTATCCCTTTAATGCACAGTATGTTTCCTCTTTTACTTTATTTATAGTACAAATATCAATTCCTTTCAAAATCCAACTTGAGGTCAAACCTTGCGGGCAGTTTAATTACCTTCCTCTCCTGATGCAGGTATCTAACACAATAGATAGAACAACAATTTGCACTTTGCTACACAAAAGACAGGCAAACTATTTGAAAGATAGCGGGTGTTTGAATCATCCTTAGCTTGGTAAAGATGTTGGGACATTTTACAATTTTTACACTGGGGTTTTATGTCAACACAATCTTTGTAGAAAATAAGATTACTCTACTGAGATTCTAACTTATCAAGGTACACTTTGCAATTAAAGAGCCATTAGGGGTATAGCTAGCATTGCTACTAGTCTCACTGTATATTTTAGCCATACAGATATCCATACCTTGGACAGTTGAAGAAATGCACGTTTGGAAAAACAACAAAAACGCAAGGCAATGTTTAGACTTGGCTCAGTGACAAGTAAAAAGTATGTTGTTAGGACGGAAACATATGCACCCTGCTGGTATGGTTTCCCTGTGATGCCCCAGCTCACCAGTGTATACAAGGGTTTCAAATGACTTTTGTGTTTCCAAAAGTGTATAACGTGTCCATAGCTGTTCATTATGTTAACGGTTGTTATTCTAGCTCTTTGTTCATGAATATCATGAATCGTACTGTTATAAGTGTGCTAGGAAACCACTTACAAAAATAATGTTTCAAATATGAACAGGGAAAGAAAAATGTCTTACTTTAGAAATATGAATGAATACAAAGATGCTGTAAAGAGTGAGATTGCACTCAAGTTATTTACTATTCGGAAGGTCTGTTTAATCAAGAGTGTGGACATCAATTTGTTTTACATTGGAAAATCAGAAACAGGACAAAGCTGATAGGAATCTGGTAGAAAGTAGAAAGAAATACACAATTTATCATTTGCTTTTATGGCTAAAATGGCAAATAATATTTATTCATTTCATGTAAACAGTGCATTAGCATAGAAATGGCCTCTTATATGCACATGTGAGGGCCAAAGTGGGTGAGTGGGGGATGGAGTTGTTAATCCTGTTAGCTTACCTATACCTCTGAGTAGTTCCTGCCACCAGCTCCCATCCTGGAAGGACGGGCACAATAATAACCCAGAGACACTCAAGCAGTCATTTTCAGAAATGCTCACTGCTGCAGGCTTAAAGTCAGGCGGTGAAACTTACATCTCATTCCTTCTTGTTAATGTACAACTCTGTATTTTTACCTTCTCCTTATTTAATGGTAGTCTAGCGCAGTACAACGAATACTGCTGATTGCTGGATCCTTGAGTGAGAGAAAACCAGAATACATATTGCAGAATTTCATATTGCTGTCAGGAAAAAAAATTATTTCTGGCAACTTTCTTACAGTGAAATTACTTTTTATGTTATACTATAGCCCCCTGGAAACTTAAGGCTGTTTTTCCAACTTTTTCTCTAGCTGCAATTTGAACAAAGGTAACAACGCAGCATTTGATTCTGCCAACATAAAAAAACTGACACAATTTGTGAAGCAGCACAATCAGGGCCGTAGGCAGGATTTTAGAAATACTGAGGTCATAGTCATAGCCCCGCTAGAGGGGTTTGGAGACCTGTTCCGCCGAGAAAATTTCGATCACTTAGGAAATAATGTCAGTCCCAACTGGACTAAAATCTTACACATGATGTCACAAATATGGCCAATGTTGAAATGGCTTTTTCAGTTCAGTTTCTTATTGCATTGAAATCCCTTTCACCATTAAACATATTGAGCAGATGAGCACAACAGCAGTATCTTTCAGGTTTTGCCCAAAATTACCTGACAAGAGTAACACTTATTACTCAAGTTCATCCAAACAATGAGACATAATCTAAAAGTTACACATGGTATGACTGTGAAAAATGTGTGTGTAAAACAGAAAAAAGAGAGAAGCTTTACCATATTAAAGGCATATGACTATTACAGCCAGGACCCCTGAAGATCAAACATTTATTAATCAGTTAGATGTTTTTTTTAGAGCCAGGAACACTGCTTACCTAATGTACTGTAGCCTACAGCCCAGATTGCATTTTTTTTTTACTCTTGGATGTGGAGTAGCCAGGCAGGGATGGAAAGAATTAATTTTAAATTTGGTGCTTTGCAAAAATGGCGTGGGGCTAATGGCTATATGCCCTAATGGGATCCTTCATCACTACAATGAACCAATATGGTATTACCAATGTCATATTTGTAGGGCCAGTCATGTGTGCTTTTAGCAAGTGTTGAGTGTGTATTGGTTAGAGGCCCCTCGCCCACGGACTGCACTGGACATGTACAACCTGTCAAATGATGTCACATACAGTAACAAGTTGCACCAGCAGATAATGTCAAGCTTTGTTGATGACACCGTAGAACTAAGTTGGAGCAGACACTTTAAGGATAGACCAGTAGACCAGGCATTTACTTTTTTACAGTTAGGTTAAGGGGGGGGGGGGGGGGGGGGGGGTGATGGCGATGAGCACAATTAAACAGAAGAGATGAGGATTCCCGACATAGGATGTCAAATTTAAACATGATGACTAAGCTTTAATTGCCATCATCAGTCACATTTTAATCATGGATCTCATCTAACCTGAACATGTTTGTCACTTATTATGCTGCTTTTGTTTTGATGTCAGCTGTCTATGTCATGTCACACAACTGGCAAGTGCTTTAAAGCAATTCTGAGGCTAAACGCGATCTGTCTAAACTTTGTCTCTGTCCAACTTAACTATAACATAGTCTGACCTATTTCATTAATTTCTTAAATATTGTTCTTTTAATTTTAATGTTTTGTGATAATTTCCTTGCTGTAGTTATATTTTTTTTCGAAGCTCTGTTAGTAATGTTATTTGTATCACCATGCACATTTGCTGTTAGATGGATTGCAAAACGAAAGCCATTAGTTGATAATATGCTGTCTGTTTCTCGCTGTTACTCATCTCTAAATTGCATTAATGTGGCACGCTGATCGGGGAAACTGTTTGTCTTCCTGTCTCGTGTGTGTGTGTGAGTGTGTTGGGGCATTGTTCAGCCCTTTCTGTTTTACCCGCGGGAATGGCTCTGTTAATGCCTCTCTTGTCAATTTTATGAAAGTTGCAGTGAAACTGAAATTCCAGTTGAATATTAAAGGTCTCAGCATGAGTCCATGATTGAACTACTTCCCAAACCCTGTGTTTACATTTGCATCCCCATTACTCACCTACAACACAGCCTCAAGGCACAGTGTAACGCCTACATGATGGGATATTCTGCTAAACAAAAGTAAAAAATAAACAAACAAAATACATATGGCTATCAAAACCTATTAAGTACTAATGCATGTCTTTTAGGTTTTATAATTAATGTCATTAATTTTGTCTATTTTAATGTTTATCTTCTAGTAAACTAATAAACAAAAGACTGCAAAGCTAAATCTGTATATATTAAAATGACAGTGCCTAAAAATGCATAATTAGTAATAGTGTTAATTCTTATTTAAGGCAGATATAAAGTATGAAATTAAGCTTCCAAGAACAAAGACAAACAAATGAGATCTGTTTGTCCGTTTGTACACAAACTGTGTGATGGATTAGGCAGTATTCCCATCTCTCCCCATGGCTGCTGTGCTGCAGAGTGAAGACATATGGCTGGTTATGTGTCCTCCTACCCCACCCTGTGGTCTGTCTTTGACATGCTCTTACTGTCTCGGCAGAAAGGAAGCTGGGCAGAGGATGAAAGGAAGCAGGAGAAAATTGGCTGACCCTGATCACACCAGTGACACATTCACTGTAATCTCTGCCCACTTTGTGATTTATAAGGCACATATAGGAGAATATTTTATTGTAATACATCTAGGTTAATATTCCAGTTTGGGTCCAAAACATTAAGGGCAGGCATGAATCCACTGAGTTTGTTTTGCCAGGCCCTAATCAATCAGGGCATTCAGTGAGTGGAATAGCTTAGAAAAGAGCTCTGTTCTCATTACCCAGACAAATCATTCATTGCATATTATAAATTACACACCAACAGCGGGCTCCATTCTCTGCCATCATTCGCTGAGAAAAGATGGAGTTTGGAGTAAATATTTGGATTTATGTTAAAATATGGACAATAGGAATCTTAAAATGGGCAAATTGTTGGTAGAAGGCAATATGAAAATGCAGCGTACTCTTTACCATTATAAAATCTTTATTATGAAAGCAGAAGGCTTTGAGACAAGAGAGCCTCCAGAGGAAAACCAGCCCGGCACATTATATAAATGTTACAGTATTGAGGGAATATAGCATGTCATGAATAGAATTACACTTCCCATTTCCAAATGTATTGCTTTGCATTCTGGCTGAAATCAGTTTGACAGGGAAACATAATTTTGCAGGCATAGTCCTTCAAGCAATAATAATAATACCTTTGTTTTATAAGAACCAATACAAGTCCATCTTGTTTGCTTCTGTATCGGTAAGAGGCTTAGGCGTGTTAAATTTAGTCACTGACAGGAGAAGAGACAAACGGCTGGACCTGTCATAAGCTGAAGCTCATCCCATGTTCACATTATGTCTCAGAAGAGAGGAATTACTCACATTCAGATGTTGAGAAATTGTTTCTTCACATGAAAACAAAAAGATTATTATTCTATTTCCCTTCTGAAAAACTTTGGCTTTCCATATTAGTCCAAACTACCAAATAAAGCATACCTGACAGAAACTGACAGCGATCCAATCAATATTTTTTACATAGTTTAAACAAAAGCTAATACCATTTTGTAAAAAAAAGTCACCCACACGCTACACCCTTTCGCCCTGTCTCACTTGACATGTTCTATAATTGCACTCAGTAAAACACAGTTTAATTTAGCTTGAACATCTAACTAACAGTGTCTTACATCAGACATCTGACATATTGTGTCAGTTTTACTTTGCTGAGGCTGACACAGATCAGGTGAAAGCTGCACTCCACAGTCTCAGGTGTCAGACCACTGTAAAAGAAAATGTGTTGCAGTTATTCACTCCTTTACATAAACGGTAGCTACCATTGTTATACCACTGGTTGACAGTAAAAATAAATAGGCAGCACTGTTTATTTAGGTGTCTAGCCATCATTCCCAGACAGCAACAAAGCCACAGTAGTATTTACAACTATGATAACAGCTAGCTAAAACTGGCTCATGCCACATAACACACAGGCAAAGATATTAGCTATAATAGAGACAGTCCAACAGCTAACGAAACTTAACATGCATACTCCTCAAAGTCATAGTGCAGCTGGTTTCACTGTATAAGATCATGTAATGCAAACTACTTACATGACATGTCATTAATGAATCGTCTAATGCATTAAACTGTTGTGTTCACATGTTTGCTTAAGAGTGACTTTATAATCCTCCCTCTCCACATCCCTGCATTTACATTGGCGCAGGAGTACAAACTCAGCAGTGAGGAAACAGGGAAACCAGCCAGGGACACGTGGGTAGGCAAATGGCATTGATTAGCTGGTGACATGACATTTTAAGCTTTGTCAATCATCACAACTACATACCTCAGCTACATTTTTTAAAATCATTTTAGGTAAGAAAAAAAAAATCTTTTGGCAAACAGTGCTTACACAAGTGTTTGATGTAAAGTACATAAAACCACGTCCGCTTGAAGTATGTGCGTGGCAAAAAGCACTTGCTCATGTGTATTCATATGGATGTGTGTGTCAGTTCATAAGACTTTTTTTTTCCCCCCACAGTGCCAGTCAGGCAGTAGGAGCAGGAGGCAACTGTGGAGGAAGGGAGCTTGTCAGAGCTGTCTCACTGGGTGATGTTAATATGGCAATGCTAAGCTGGCACAGGACTTAAGCAGCTTACAAAGTACAGGGAAATAAACTTGATGATTCCACAGCAGTTTGCAAGACTTTTTAAATCCTAAAGAGTTTAAATACACGTCCCACCTCATGCTGGCCCCCTGACAACTTGGCCAACGCACACTTCAATGCAAATGTACAGTTCACATCATATATTACTAAAGCCATTTAACTGTTTTGGACGTTGCCAGATGTATCAACGCCTTTTTGTTTCTCCATTGACTGCTTCAATGGCCTGCGAGACCCACTTGCCAATTGAAGTCTGGTTTCCATTAGGAATCAATATTCATCTGGGTCATGGCAAATCCCTCAATTAACTCGGGGAGTGAGGGGAAAATCAACTCTGTATCAGTCTGTGGAGTCTCTTTTATCTTATCTCCTGATGGAGGATAAAAAAAAGAGGGCTCCCTCAAAATTCAGGATCAAGGGCCAACGACCTGATCAATAGGAATTGGCGAACACATCTAAACAACAAGCACTATTCGCCAACCAGTGATTCTCCACCACAGACCGTGCCAGGCCATACATTTTTCTCAGTACATATTAGATCAGCTGGCATGCCATGGATTCATACTGATTGCTATTAAAAGCTATCAGTCACTTAAATGGCCCCCATAGTTCTGGTGAAATGTAATTCAAACTGTTAGATACTATATGGAGAATACTGTATGTCCATCATTGTTCAGTGATCTGATGTCATTTTGGGCGGTAGGAGCTGATGTTTTATTGTTTAAGCGTTATGGTTTTATGGATTTTCTGTCAGTTTGTTGGAAATCAGCAGTGACCTGGAGATCGACCTTGTCAGAACAGGGGTCCGATGATGGCAGTTCCCTCACCCCTCTGCCTTTCCCCTACATCCCACATTCCCTAACCATCTGCTTGCATCTAAGTGTCAGTAGAGTCTAGTTGCCCACACTTTCACCCAAATTTCTCCTGCAATGAGAATATCCTCAATAACAGTCCTAATCCCGGCACGCCGCGCTGCTCAATTACAGTCTTTAGGAGGATGGGATTAGGAGCAGAGATGAGGGGAGGGGGCAGTCGGAGGATGGTGGAATGAGTTGAGCTGAAGGGTGATGGGGGGAGAAAAGGGAGGAAAAGGATAAGGGGAGAGGAGAGACTGCTTTTTACTGCCATGAAAGGCTGCAGATGAAGAGACAGGCACAGCAGCAGTGGGTAAATCCCAAATAGCCTGTCACCAGCCGACAGCGCACTGGAGCGTGTAGAGCACAGAACAGCACAGCAGACTGGCAGCCTGGGTTGAGCCAGGCTAGAGGGAGAGGGAGGAGGTTGTCTGGTGGGGCTCTAGGAGATGTAAAGGGTTGGCCAATTTTACTCTGGCAAAGAGACAGGAGGTTGGAGAAATATACATCAGGTGACGGAAACGTGAGACAGGGTGGCTTGGGTCACGATTTCAAGCTTGGCTCATAAACATTTCTCTCTGATTGTGTCGAAGGGACTGAGGTAGGGGAAGCAGAGTAGAAAGCTGACAGGGAAAGAATGAGAAGGAGCATGAAAGAGGGAGTCAGAGAGAGAGAAAGCAGAGAAAGTTGAGCTTAGAAATAAGGCACGGGGCTTATGGATCCACACTGGCATTTACAGAATCCAGGCCCAAATAAACATCCCTCTTCCTCATCCCTTTAGTTGTGGATGTTGATTGAGGGTGCTGGCAGGCAGATGAGCCATAATCAACTACCCATCACAACAGCAGCCATCTCACACAGTGACACTGCCAGCCATGCAAGGGATCCTGCCGCCAAGTGACAAATCAGGGTTTGCAGAGCAGAATATATTTACACACACGTCAATGTTCACAGTGTTTCTGTAGTCAGAGCACGTCAGTAAACTTTCAAAAGGTAATCATCATTTGAATACCAAACTGGTAATGGTCCTGTTTTACCAGACAGAAGCAGTGACAATGAGATATTATGAAATCACTTATGAGGGAGAAAGATGGTCAGGCTACTATTTGCAATGCAAAAATATTAAGTTAAGATTGACCTGTACTGTATAAATTGGCAACCGTATCAGTATCAGGCACTGTTTCAATGTATCAAGACTAATATCAACATTGTGTCCCCTATTAAGCCAGTTTGTTTGTGTGTTTATTCATTTATTTAAGTCTTAACAGGAAATATCTGTTTAAATGTAACTATAATTAGCCAATTTTCAAAGAATAATGTTTAACTTTGCCTGAATGTCTAAAGAAAACACTGTCTGATGACTAAAAGGAGACAATATTTTCTCACTTATTACATTTGCAAGAGTTTGTTTTCACTTAACACAACAGTGAGTGTCTTATAGATAAGCTTAAAAGGATCCAACTGATAAATTAAAGATGTTTGTATTATGGCAAAAATAAATGTTCTGCTCTTTGTTTGCCTCTGATCTGATTTCAAATCCATTTTGTTGTTTGTGTTCTTTGTGTTTTTGTTTTTCATTGAAGCAAGCTTAGTGCTGCTGGGCTGTCTTCTTCTGCGTTTTCTGTTTATGAGACGCTGCTATTAGTTTCAGATCCCTCTCCCTCCCCACCATCACACAACACTGGCCAAACAAATTGAATCACAACAAAACTGATTCATAAAGGTCTTTAATTGCCCAATTGTTGATCTTTTTGACAGGCCTGATAGGTCTTTGGCAGCCAATAAAATCATTTTTGTTGGTAGCCAAAGCTTTTTAAGTGCTTTTATGAAAGGACCCTCCCTCAGCTTAGTCTTGCAATTCAATAAAGTTGTGGGGACTTGAGAGACAGATTGAAAATACTGTCAAAATCAATGCAGCAGAAACTGATATATCCTGATTTTTTCCATGATATGCGAGCATCAATAAACCTGGATTGTACACTTCCCATAATATATCATACCATCAATGTCGGTCTTTAACACTCCATGTACCAGTTTGTAATGCAGGATTTCTGTTAAAATGTGTAGTCTGAAAAGTCCAAGCTAAGAATGCTCCAGCAATGTCACTAAAGTAATTTTCTCAGACTAGAATGAGCTCACTCCAAAGGTACAGAATACATACAAGTCCATAGTACTGTAGAAAATGGCTACAGTTCCCCTTTAACCAAGAGGTTACACTCAAGATGTTTTTACATATTTACTGAAGAGCACAACATCCCAAATGCTTTTGTCCACCATAGTGACCTATCAGAGCAAAAAACTAATATAATTCCATTATCCAAATAGTGTAAAAGGCGTGGATGATATACAGAACACTCCACTGTATCTTACAGACTTTTGAGAGACCCTCTGCAATCATGCATCAGGACTCAACCGAGGTAAAACAAGAAGTAACAGAATATCAAAAAAAAGCTGAATGAAATGTTTCCCCTATAGGGAAAGAGTCTTTTCTGTCTAACCTCCTCCAGAGGGAACCTTCATGTTCTCTTGTCAAGTTATGTTCCACTGATTCTCCCACTGATCCTGTACTGTCCTCATGTCAAGCCCAAAGTACACATACAGACAGACCCCAGTCAACAAACCCGTGGCTACCAAAGCATGAAGTGAAAAAAGAAAACAACCAGCCCAAAACCACCCCCCAACTCTCCCCAACCCAACCCCGGTGAAACAGCACAGCACCTGATAAAGTGGCTTGATCAGCTACCAGCAATGGTCAGTGGTCTAGAGTAGCTACAATGCTGTGGAGAGGAAGTGTACACGTACTGAAGAAAATACACTTTAACTACAACTGGCAAAACAAATGATGCAACTACTGGTGACATGAAATTATACAGTGGATATATAGTAGGTCAATGTGTGTTATGTATTGAGCGGTTTTTAATTACCAGATTAAATCCTCTCAACTATGGCCTGAATTTGTATACACAGTACACAATCTTGCAAGTCCATTCAGAAGTAGTAACTGTCGTCATCACAAATAAGCTGTTAAGACTGTTTCTTTTATATGTAATTTGATTTTCCTTTGCATTTGGTGAGATTTGATTTTGAATCATTTTTAGGTCTCCAAATATGTCTGAAAGATAATCTGCAATGTATTTAGGCTATGATGTTGGTTTCTGACACTGATGAGTTAAAAGCATACTACTGTATAGATAGTGATAGGTCATACCATGTAGGAAACAAGGATTTCACCAGATACCATCAGGCATTACATTTGAATTCAAGCGGCATGGCAGTCACTGGCAGAAACAAGAGGCTTTTATTGTGAAGCAGCTCCAGGCGTGTAAAGTACACATAATTTCTACTAGCCTCTGTGGGGTAGTTTGTTGCTCAAAATAAGATTTCTAAATGTAGATTATTTTCTGTGTTGTTTCAGCAAATGATCAGTTTGAAACACTACAAGGAATGATAAGTTTGCCTATCTTCCTTCCTATAGTTACATTTTGCTCTCCGCACACTTATCATTTATCATGGATTTAAAAATTAATCATGATGGACGTGTACAGTAATTGACGTATGTCCCATTTTTCTATAAGGGGATCCTAAAAGTAAGATTACATTGAGAAAAAGTGTCAACATAAGCCAATGTAACTATGAGGAACTTGTCAATGGATCGTGATTATTTTTACATTACAGGACTATAAAAATTAGGGGACACCAACATATTTATGAAGAAATGACACGGAAAAAATGTTGTAACTAGCCTTTTGGAGATGCAGACCTTTTGATATTGATCCCATGAGCAGAACATTGGGTCTGTAACATGAACTAATATGACACAGATTTTCTTTCTGGATGTCAAATGTAAGTGAGTCAATTCATTAAAATTTCTCTAAAGCCACCAGCCCCGTCACAAGCTCATAGGCTCACTTTGTACAGTACAAAACCCATCCAGATAAATTCAAATACAAAAAAGAAGCCAACAGTGTAAAATATGCCGAATACTGACTTGTAAATTGTCCTACCAGTAAGAACGGGGGTGGGAGGGTCACTGTATAACCATTGGCTAGAGTGATGCCCACTGATAGAGGGTGGTGGGAGAGGAGGGATTCATAGCAGTCAGCCTAATTAATCTACAGATAGCTCTGATCCTACACAGTAGGGGGGCGGGGGGGTCATGGGAAGTCACCACAGTGATGTCCTGGCCAGGCGGCCTTGATTATTTTCCAGCAAATTGCTCTCTCCCAGTATAACAGCAAAGCATTTACAGTTTAGAGAGTGAGGAGCAACTGGTGCAGCATCTGGCTCCCACGTTTACATGCAAGGGGACAAGATTAATGGAGTGGATTAGCATGAGGACCTAAGAAGTGTGCATTCTAATTACTTCCACAGCCAACACTGCCAAGACCCGCTAACTAACTAACGTCTTTGGCTGGAAGTGGAAGGGTTGGGCTGGTGTCATCCTGAGCTGGTCAATGATGTCAGCTGTCTGGCTTAGTTTCAGAGTGAGAACATCATGGCAATAACCTCAGAGACCAAAAGAAACCTGAACACAGGTCTAGAGACAAGACCCAGTGATGACAGTACTATTCTTAACATTCATAGCTCCTACAGACTGAGCTCTCCAGCTTAGTAGGACAACACACAGAGAGAGATCAGTAAAGGTTTGTGAATACATCAATCTCACAATGCTGTTTGAGCAACAAGCTTTGCAACAAGGACAAGCGGTGTCACAGGTTCACTGACAGCAGAATTATAGACAGATGGATGTGTTGTCAGTAAGATCAAGGGTAAATTATGCAGATTGTATCGTTCAATTGTGTTCAAAAACAAAATGATGATAACACATCTTACAAATGATAGAAATAATGAAAGATACAGTTGTTCTTTGTGAGACAGCACACCTCTTGTTGACCAAAAGGAGAAAACATCTCTCTTGTGTGTGTGTGTGTGTGTGTGTGTGTGTGTGAAAAAACAACACAAGAAAACAAGAAATGGGCCAGCAATAAGAGTTTTCTTGAAGCCATGGAAAAAACAAGACTTTAACGTATACAGAAAATCCTATGTGAATTTTAATTTATTTACCTGATAGTCGATATAGTATTAAAGATAGAATAAGAGTTAAGGTTAGGCATGTAGTTGTGATTATTAAGATTTGGGAAAGGGGCTAGGGAATGCATTATGTCAATGACATGTCTCCACAAAGATTGTAACACAAGGGTGTGTGTGTGTGTGTGTGTGTGTGTGTGTGTGTGTGTGTGTGTGTGTGTGTGTGTGTGTGTGTGTGTGTGTGTGTATATATATATGTATACAGGTGGTAGGGTTTTCAACAGCAGCAGAATGTCTCTATAGAGAAGAGACAGCAGCTTCTTCACGTGTGATGGCGTGCGGCTCATTACTGAGGGATCCAGCAGTCTATGATGGGTCCAAACCCTTAGTAGGGCACTTTGCAGGGGAAAGCTGCCACAGTTAAATTAAAAAGGTTGGACACACCACTCAGCCAAACATACTTAACACTAAGACTACAGGTAAGGGCAGGGCAATATGATCATGATGATAAAATCGTATAGGATTTTTTTTTTATATCCATAAACATAATATTATCCTAAATGAAATGTAATCAGACACAAAAACATCAAAATATTTTCTATGTTATAAATACTATTAGCTTGGAATTAATATTACTTTTATAAAGGGATAACAAAATGTTCTGCCACCAGCAGCACAGTCCTTAAGCAACTTAACTGACTTTTTACATAAACCATTTTGTCAGATGTGGGTCCAGGCAAATATTGACAAGCACCCTTTCTCTGCTCCCCAAATGCCATTGTTGGAGCATTATCTGCAGGCTCTCCTTTTATTTTTATGCTGTTTTGTGATGATTTGTTGATTTGTCAAGTTAAGTATTTTTTAATAGAGCACATTTAAAAACAAATGTTGACATTAGTGCTTTACAGAGAGATGATAATTCCAATCAAATAAAAACACAGACGTAATTAAGAGGATATAAGTAAATGGATAAACACATAGAATAAATCCTTCTGAATAAAATCATAAAACCTAACAGCACTGCACAGAGAATAAAAACAGTGACCAGTCTTCATGATGACTGAAAGAAAAGAAAAGACATGGTTATTTGACAGGTTTTAAAGATATCAATGGATGGAAAGATCTAAAAGTGAGTGGAAAACTATTCAACAGAGTAGGGCCAACAATGAAAAATGGCAGATTACCCCTTTGTAATCATTTAGAAGAATTTAGAATCTCTATCTCTGATCTCTTATCTTATTACTAGTTATCTTTTGAGGGGAAGTTAAGTAGGTTTTCTTTGAATTATTCTTTGGATAACGTCTGTGTATATTATATCATTGATGACTGTATTTTACTGAAGCACAATGAAGCACTACTTTAAAAGCTAGTCTACAAGTTTTTACAATACCTTGATTCAAAGTGTTTGTTTGTACAGCCCACAGTCCAAGACATTCAGTTTATTTTCACAGAAGACTAAGAAAACCAACATATATAGACATTAAGGAAGCTGGAACCAGATAATTATTGAATTTATTTCCATTCAAAATGACTAATTAATTCTAAGAATTCTTGTAAATTAGTTTTCTTTCAATCAACTGGTCAGTTGATCTTGTCATTCTTTCCCCTTTTTTTGAATAAATTACCATGGCTACAACACTGTATTGTTATGTGCATATATTTTCATGTAAATTCAGAAGTCTGTTTTGGTATAATTACTGTCAGCAACTGCTGTAAGACAATAATGATTTGACCTCTACTACGTTCATGAAATATTTACATCTTCTGTTATAAACAACTAGTAGGGGAAGCCATGTGAAGTGAGGCATTTTTATATTTAGCGTCAGTAATTTTAATGAAACAAATGCAACATAAACTAAGGTGTTAGCAACACCAGGAAGAGCTACTATGAATTAAAAGACAAAACATAATAACATAATAGTGGCCACCTTACAATTGCCTATTCAATTTCAAGTCATCACAATAATGACATGTAGCCCAAGAAATGTAAATAAACCACACAGGAACTCAGACATTTCCCTGTAATACAGATGCTAATATTAAAACATACATGGGTTGTAGTGAAATAACAGCCTTATAAATACTCCATAAGAGAGCGCTGCATGACATCATGTGGTAGTTGAACTAACAGACTAACCAGGCTACATGTTTGCTGATGGAGCAGCGGTTCTGGAAAACATACAGCACATGGTTGATCTCTCTCAGTGCTGTGATTTACATTTTAGCATTTAAAGTGTAGGTTTTACAGGCATAAAAACCACCATGGCAAATAACGCAACAGAAATGCAAAAGTGCCAGAAACACAAGGAGATGTAACGTTGTTTCATGCCATTTCACCATATCCTGCAACAGCATACATTAACACACACACACACACACACACACCTTTATGTCCGCATCTTCATTTCAAACACACACACAAACTCGCCACAAACACTACTAGGTACAAGCTGTGCCTTTAACTCTCCCAATGCTGTTGACAACCTCTGTGCTTGAATACTCGACTGAGCTTTCAAAGGGCTCTCTACATTATTGAATACCTCAGATTTAAAATGAAGCGCTAAAGCATTGCTCATTATTCTATCTTCCCGTGGTTATCTAACCAATTCCTCTACACAGTTCAGGTCTTCAATTATCCATCAATCATGAGCTCACTTGTATTATAACCGTGTAACTACTCTACAGCATCTATAGAAGCTCAATAAGTGTGCATACCTAGTGTGTGATGGATACATTTATTCATCTAATATGAGAATCACATGAAAACCTTGGTTAAGCTGCGCACGTCACATGCATGTAGAGGTGTATGTGGCAGTATGACATGGACACCAATATGTGTGTATGCATACCTTGCAATGGAAACCTAAATAGAAATAAATGACGCCTACACTGCTGCCCCACCCCATCCACATATCTAACGCTGTGAGAATCCAGTAACTGGGTCAGCAACATAAACATGCTTAAACACGAGCTGGATCCACCATGTTGCTTCCACAGACAAGATGTAGAGTGACACTGGAGATACAACTCTGAAATATGGATGCATTGGGACACAGACCATAATCCCAGTACCCAGAAATGGAATGTGGCTGTGTGTGGGGAAGGTGGGTATGTATTTTTTTTTTATAGCTATAGTAGGGATGATGGACAAGGGAGAACGTTATGAGTAGAGGATGTTATCAAGAGTGAGAAAGTGGATCAGGTGACTCACTTGGAGATAAAAGCATAGCACACTAAAAACGGAGCAATTAGTTTTACTGTATAATTCTGCTTGGAGTCTTTTATTATAATGTGAAAGATTATGTTCTTAAAACAGCATGTTTTTTAAATATACAAAAGGAAATGCTGTATTGGACTTCAACGTAACAGTCCCAGTGACCTATGTTTCCTTAAAATGGTTTTAAGCGCTTGTACTTTATCACTTAAATATTTTTAATGGTCTATTTCACAGTAGAAGTTTCAATGGGAATCAACAAGGCATCGCCGTAAGAGTAATATCTAAAGATTTTCATGAGGTCTCTTAAATTAAAAATTATTTAAAAAGTTACAAGTGCCATCTGAATAATCAAGACTTATTTTACATTTACATTTTCCATTCTTCCAATCTGCCATTTCTTTCCTCATGTCCAGTAAATGCCCCTGGTCGTACCATGCATCTAAAATGACACTGTGCTAATGTTGTGTTTTCAGATTAACCTCTACCACCAAAGATGGATATCAGTATTCAATTTGCTCTGTTTACATACAGCATCATTGTTCCGTGGGTAAAATAACACCAACATGAGTTTAATATTTAATAAATGTGTACAGTCATAAAATATAAACAGACAATTTAATTATATGCCAGTGCATTTTGATGAATAGAGATGGAGTCCATGCATCTAATCTCACATTTAACAATAAAATCAATACTTTAATCAAGTTCCAGGGAGCCATTACTACACAGTGTGAGGTACAAATGATGAGAAAAATGCAGGCATGAGAGCTTGATGCAGGCTGTGTGTGGGATGGGAAATACAGCCGCACAGGAAAAACCTGGCTGCCGTGCAACAGGGTGAACTCTAACGGAGTGACAGGCTCAGTGTAACTGTGAATCAAGGCTTTAATTTGGCACAAGGCTGAAGAGTAAACAGGGCTAACTTGTTTGTAATAGGACTTAGTTTGTCTGCTGCACGTAAGCATAAATTTAATTTGCTAGGTCTCCTTCAGAGCAGAACACACACAAGACAAACAGTCTGGGCAGGAAAGACTGGATCTAAACAGAACAGTAGGTGAAACAATAGTCAAGAGTTCAGGAATATGAGGAACTCCACCTAGCATACATCATATTTCAATATCCTGCATGGTTATTGCAGAGGTTAAAATTGCTTTTTAGCCTCTAAACAGTTTGAGTAAACTCGTTAACACCACTTCTCCTCAAATCCATAATAATGATCCTCCCACCGCTATGGGAATGCTGAGGTAGGAGAGGAAATAATGCCTCTATCTTCAAATATCTCCCTAAATAGACTGAGATTTATGAAATGTCAGATTAGCTCCAATTCTCAGCCACCAGCCTTCAAAGGAAGAAATAAATTCATGAGAAATATACAGTTTGTCTAAGGTATTTATAAATCATTTTCTACACACACTACCAATATGGCAGATTTACATTTTTATGAGTTAACTAATCTGGAATAACATGTTTAAGATTCCAAACAGGAGATGGAGGCCAGTTGTCCACATTTTCCATAATATGTAACATCAATGCAGACACAGCTTTTACATTTACTTTCAGCAGGCAGGTGAGGTGGATGTGTGTATTTGGTATTCTCACATGCAACATGCCTTCTAAACTTAGCACAAGTGCACAGTGCTATACTGCAACATTGATGAAGGCATATGCTTTGTTTCTGAATTCTGGAAGAAATGTAGAAGAATATTGTACATACTGTATGTGACAGAGTCATGCATGCATCTACCAGGAGATCATTTGTCCATTTTAACAGCGTGGGACATTAACAATAGAAGGTAGGATTTTAGCTTAGGAAAAGAATAACACAAGTTCTCTCACCCCATAACTAACTAACCAACCACATCTGGTGTAGGGCAAAGGGAATGTTCAAAAGGTGCTTTCCAATTAGGCATTAATTCGTCACACAACCTCGCACTTTAATTAAATGTAGCACATCAAATGGAGTTGTGAAATATGGGGTTATTAATGTGATGACCGATAATGGGTGTTGTCAAGCAGGGGCCTTCATACCCAGTATAAGCCTGCACCCTCTGAAGACTGGTGGCATCACAGCTTAGCCTTAATCCCTCTGCCCGTCAAAAAGACACATTTTCCTAATTGCCTTTTAACTTATATGAAATTAGCACCTACGAAGTCAAATTATGATTGCATGATGTGGATAATGGAGATTGGGGAGGGAGGTTTCTGCAGTGATAGGCTGGTTGAGCTCATTAATTATTGTGTTGCTGGGGACTGCACCACGGAGAAGAGGGAGCTCTGCAGTTGGGATACGAGGATAGGGCGATCTGGGGGCATTAGCCCTCTCCTCCAAGGATTATCCATGCAGTGTTCAAGGCACTGCCAAGGGAAAAGTATGCTGAAGAGGATTTCGGATCAACTCCACAGAAGGAGTAGGTGTCAAGAGAAAGTCTACTCAACCTACATGGGCTTTATACAAATGGTCAAAATGAAAAATAATTAATCTTTTGTTAAAAAAAAAAGAACAATCCACTGCATCATTCTAAGCTATCTCTTGGCTAAATACGTGTTTTTTAATTGAAGATGACCCAGTTGATAGTAACAGATTGAGATTAGGATTTTACATAATTTGGGATTATGATTTTAAGGGGATTTACCCTAAAGACCCTATAATAGTAACTAAAATGAGTTAAAGAATAGCAATTCTCAGAGTATTCATTCATGACCGGCTAGATTATTGATCTTTTCATTGTTTCACATAGTCTTCTTCATTAGTATCAGAGGGCTATTACATTTGCATAATACAATTTTCAAATGTCATTAAGATTGACCTAGATCATGTGAATGATGTTCCTGACAACATATTTTTCAATGACAGACGGCAGAATTCCCAAAGCAATAGATCAGTTGCCCAACCAAAACTCATCAGTGAATGGAAAATAATAAGAGCCTTGATCGGTTTTTAAAAAATCTGTTAGAGTGCTGTTAAATTTCCCAAAACAAAATTATGGAATTGGTGCAATGTATCAAAGAATCTCAAATATTTATTCTCTTAATATATACTATTGTGTTGTACTATGATCATTATGTAAGAGGGATCTATTTGTTTACATCATCACATCATGACTAATGCAGCCAAGAAAAAACATGTGAAGGAAATAATACATATGAACAGTATTCAGATTAGCTTTGTTGTATACAGAGCAACGGGAACATCCGACTTCTGTCACTCCGGGCTTATCGCCCTCTCTACTGCAGTTTCCTTCATCCCCATGGCAACTACTCGTCTCCTTATCCTAATCACTACAAGTTAACCTTGATATGAAAAAGTGCCCAAGGGACCACTCACACATTTGTGCCAGCTTCTGAAGTCAGACACCATTTCTAATAATAGCCATAAAAGACATCACTGTCTGAATATTATGGGAGTCTGAAGATAAATGATGAGCTTAGCAAGACAAGTTAAAAATTACACACGGAGAGCAAGTTAGGAGTAGACAACACAGAGCTGATAATTTGAAAAAGATTTACTTGGGGACAAAATCAACTACAGTTTCATTAAATACGTGTATTCCTGAGACTAAAAGCCGCTTTTTTAAGTATGTTCATCAAAAGTTTCAATAGCCAGCCATAATGCAGGAACCTCACTGCCCAGATACAGTGACAGAGATATATTGTGACCTCAATTTTGACATGTAAAACACATAATTAAACCCTGCATTTTCTTCTGTGCTGCCATTTGTCTAGCCAATTTATTGTGCAGAGCCCATAATCCTCCATCTTGACTGCTATAATTTAGGACTATATTGCAATTGAATGAAAGCCCTAGCTTTTGCACAGAGGTTATCATAGCCTTAATGATCACAAGAGCAAAACAAGACATCCTAGCACTCAACGCAATGCATCAAAGTTAAACTCATGAACCATAAACCTTTTCAGAGACAGTGCTTTTATTATATAACATATAATTTATAAATTAATACTAATTAGGTACGCATGTTTCTAGTAAAGATGAACTGCATTTTATTTGTGTAATCAGGGGACGATGACTGTGCCTGGAGTCCAGAAGATTTGAAGGCGAACAGGGCAGACACAATGTTATGTTGACGCTTTCATGCAGCTTCATGCATCAGTAGTTTTAGAAATATTCATTAAAAAAAACAACATGAATGCCCAGGGACGCTGCATCGTGTTTTATGAAAGCATTTGGTTGAGGGGTCGGTGAACACATTTAAAACTAGCGCAGGAAAAAGCTTGGCCAAGACGACGGGAGATTGAGATGACCTGCAGGCCAGCTAATTATGACTGACCCAAGGAATGTGTGGCTGCTGGTCACCTCTGGCCTTGAATGGCCTCTGGTGGCCCTGCCTCTGCCATTAAACAAGGCCTGGATTGAACAGTTTATGAGACATAGCATAGACACATACAGTATAAACTAAATAAGAGGGCAGTCACAGGATGAGCATGGACAGCCTGCGTAAATTGACCAATGGAAACAGTAACATTCTAGATACAAATAGGAAACTCCGTTAGGGCTGTTAGTATTAAGTCTACAAAATATATGAAAATAGTGAAAAATTCCAATCACAATTTCCAGAGACAGTGACATCTTTAAAGGGGACATGTTATGTTTTCTATATTTTCTCTCATATCTACAGTGTTACAAAGTCAGATGTTCATGTTAAATGTGGACAAAGCTTCAAATAATGAGGTAAACGTATTTGAAAGAAATCCCTGTGAGCCAAAACCTCAGATTTCCACCCTGATCTGAATGCTCTGGTTTCAACAGTTTTATCCCATATATGGTAATTTGCTCCAGGCACAGAACACCAGGCACAGAACACCAGCCACACCCACAAATGAACGTGCAGCCCCATCCTCCTGGCTAACGCTATGCTCAGTCTGTCAACCAACAACAGCCTGGTAAACACGCTTCAGGGTCTTGGAAATTCAGTATAATAGGTCCCTTTTAAACTAGGGATTTGCTCCGATTCAATCCAATAATTTACATTTACCTAAATGTTGATTAAATATGTATCTGACAGATTTAAATCGCAGCTGTAAACTACTCAATCTGACACCTTATTTTGACAAGCTTCTTGATCCAAATACAGAAGACACTGATTCTTAATTTATGAAATTAAATTGATGAGAATTGAATGACAGTTTAACTAGGAAGATATCACTGCTGGAGTTGTTGGAACTACAGAAACACTGGCGACTGTATTGAATTGCATGAATTAACGTAAATTAGCAACAGCTGATAACCTGCTGCGTTTGTGAAACTGAAGAAGCAACGGTTAGCATTGGCTACCGGCCAACTGCCACCGGAATGTTTTGTACACTGATCTTTGAGGAGGAGGTAGAGACTCTACAAAATAGCCTGTATAGCCTTTACTGTTGCTGACGTGCACCTCCGCAGAAATATAACCACACATTGGGGTTACAGCAATGCAGATCACTTAAGGAGACTGCGAGAACTGTGATTGGCCATTCTGGGCTGCTTGTGTTTTTAAGTTTCTGATGCCATTTGGACTGTTTGTAGTTAAGACAACATTTTCACAAGATTGTTGGAGAAAGTCCCAGTAATCTTCTGTAATCTTTTCATTGAGACACATTTAGCAAAGAAATTTCCATTTCAAACCCTCTGCTTGCAGCTCTCTCACACAGTGAGTGACAATAGCGTAAACAAGATTACTTCGGCTATTGATTGCACGGCAATAAACTCCTTTTCAGTGGCTAGACAAGGCAATGCAAAACAAAGCGCATGAAAAACTGTAAACTGTGAACAATATAATTAAAGCACAATACATCCTAATCATGTACAATACATCTGTTTTATGGTGGTATCAACAGGTGAAGTCCAGCACTGAATTATAAATCAAAACCTACACCGAAGATATCTACAGTAGGACAGTCAAGTATCCCTGTGTGCTGAGTCAAATCCATTATATTTGACTCTCAGTTGATAAGTAGTTGGTGTCAAAACAGAGTGTAAAAACAAAGTGTCACTAAATCAAACCTGTAAGTGTAATTGTATTATTAACTTAGATCCTGGCTTTTACACTTTCATTGTTCAAGCACTCCACTGACTGCTGGGAAACTAGGGACCGTGCTTTTGACCTGGGTCTAAACTTTAATACTGTTTGATAAGTAAATGAAGTAGTATCTGTCAATGTTTATTTTATATTGATATTGCTCTACTGGCACCTGGTCATTTATGGTGAGCCACCATAACTTAAACTCATGTCGCCACACTTAATAGCCACCCTAATGCACTTACCAGATACAAAATTATATTTGCTGCACTGGCCATTGGATTCAGTGCAGAAGTTAAATTAAGTTGAACTTCAACAGTGGTGTGTGTGCAAGCTCACCATGCAGTGCGCTGCGTGTTGCTTGACACAGCAACAAACCGCTGTGGCGTGGTGCAAGCCATGGGAAATAATGGATGTCATAGTGCAGGGGTGATGTTGTCGTGGAGTGTCTGAAAGACACCATTACACCTTTTGTTGACGAACTTTATATGGAAGAACTGTATTCACTACTTTAAAAAGTTACGGGGCTAACACTTGTGTAGTTAATAAATGATACTCTGATGTCTAACAATACATAAAACTGTTAAGAAAAACACTGGTTGGTGTTAACAGGTGTTAAATTTTAACTCCAAAAATACAATAAATCAGTACGTTACCAAAACTCAAAAATAGTTAACACTCTAAATTAACACTCTGTGTGTGGACCCACATCGACACTTTAAAAGTGTTAAAATCAACTCTGACAGTGTTAATTTGGGCTGATTTTACTACTAAACAACATGCGGCATATGTCAAGTACATAAATATCAAGGTTAGGTCAGGTTCATACATCCATGACCAACTGTAATTGTCAGTGATTGATAAGTACAATGGAATGGTTAAGTAAGCTGCATTTATACTGTTTAAAGAGTGTATTTTACATGTTTGAATAGGAAACATTTCAGTGCATTATTCGTCTCCATGATCACTGAGTTTGGTAATACAATGAGCTGACCTACTGCTAATTCTGGGAAACACAATTATCCTGAAGCAGTAATGGCTCATGCAGGACGTGATGGTATCATTTAGTCCCATTACATTTACAATTCACAGGCACATAAAAAGAGTAAAATCTTTTCTAGTTGAAAAATATGAGACAATGAACACTTAATCACCACATTAATGAGATCAAACACCCACGACTGCCTTTCTCTGAGACAGAAAGAGCAATATGACTGGACGGATAAAAATGCTCTGCCTCTATGACTAGTCTCCTCAGCCCACAAATTATAATGAATTCTCCCTAAACATTTGGGTGTTACATGTAGTATAATAAAAGTCCAGCAACACAAGTCAATCCAAACATAAAAACACACAGGGGGTCTACAGTATATCTTAAGTGTTTACTGTGTATTTGACCTCAAAACATAATTTTCTGCAACAATTTTCTGTCCATTCTAATTGCACCCACAGAACAGACCCATGTGTAAAACCGGGCTGTTAAACAGAAAATAATCACCCACTAGGCTAGAATATTACCCCAGAGTAAAACACTGAGTAAACGTTTGTAGCAAAACATCCTTTTTTGATTCAGCAAATTATACCTTGAAGCAACTAAACAGAAGTGAATAGAAGTGGTGTATTTCCAAGGCAAATCGTTATCACTATTCTTCAAAGAGGAGAAAAATAACTAGAGAAGGGAGGTAAGAAAAAAGACTGGCTGTTAAGATTGAGAGGAGGCATAGAGAGAGTGAGTGTGTGTGTAATAGAATAGATATAGTAGTGAGAAGTGGCTCTCCATAAGGCCATAAGGTAAACTCTATGGGAACTGTGACTCCAAGCCAGAGGTATTGAAAAGGCAGGCGATAGCAGTAATGAAAGAAATGCAATAATAATGCAATAACGCTGGATGGGTGAGTCAGCTGGGCCTCCGGCATTGTGCAGTAGATGACCTGGTTTCTCTCCTGTTCAGTTCCTCCACTGCAAACACAGGACCAAGGTGCTAGCCATCAATAATAAATACACACAGTTACTGTTGCCACAAGCCCCTGAGCTGCACAAGGCTGAGATGGAGGCTTATTAAAGTCCCTCCCTTCTGTTATTGTTTAGCCCTGGAAAGAAAGTGTTATTATGAAAAATAGGACAACAAAGAAGAGCATGGCTTGGCACAGTGTCAGAAACAGGCGCTACTAAATTGCCACTGTCCTTGGATAGAAAATTAAGGCTGGGCTGTACATTTAGGTTGCATCTGTCCTGCTGCATCTTTCCTGTTGCCATGGCACAGAAGAAGTGTGGTCATAGCTAGCAACTTGCCTTTTATGGTGTTTCACTCACTCAGGGACGCTGAGCTGAGAAAGTGTTATAATGCTGTGCAGAGCAGCCTCCTGCCTGTCTCTCAGTACTAAGGCTTGGTAGTACCACCTTAAAACTTTGTGTCCTTAGCTATAACTTATTACTGGCACTGAATGTCTGGTCAGTTTCTTAGTATTGTTTACTCATTGTTTAATCAGAGACTGTATTTTGTGTATGCCAAGTTCTTGTACAGCTGCTTACCTTTAGAAAAGTTTCTATAATACTAAGTACTAAACTAGTACCAAACAATGTCAAGCGAAACTCAGAACTACCCTAGACTATGATTTTGACTGATGGCCATTCCTAAAGTTATGTAAAGTTACTGTATGGACAGTTTTAGACTTTGGCGCCCTCCTGTACCTCATCACGGATCTGACCCAGGGACACAGATATAAATGGTTTGAGAGCACAGTTGTTGCAACAGACAACTAAATTTGTCTCAGATTTTTAATTTTAACTATATTTTCTCCAAAACATTAAATAAAGAATTTACCCATGATAGAAAACATTCAAATATATTTATAGCCATTATTTAAACACTTAAAATAGTGTCATGTTTTTGCTATTTGATCCAGCTCTACCACAGACTTTTTGCTTGACTGATCTGAGAAAGAGCCATGGTCTTAAACAGGGACACTAACGTCTCCTGTCCAAACAGGTTTTGTGCTTGCTAACAGGTCCCTGGTAAACTGAAGCAGAAGAACGTGTTCAAGGTCTGATGGACTGAGGCTACAGTACGAAATCACACCAGGGACAGACAAGGTCCTGTAGCAGACCTGACAAATGTAACTTTTTCTGATGACTTCTTCCCCCCACCTATATTGTGTCCTGACTGGCCTAATAGTGGCTCAGTTTGCAGTAGGAGGTTGAAATCTAGTTTGTGTGCGTGCGTGCGTGCGTGCGTGCGTGCGTGCGTGCGTGCGTGTGTTTATATGGCTGATGGGGATCTCTGTGGGAGCTGTTTGTCCATGCATGCTCTCTGTAATCACTGCCATAAAAGACACAAGAGGCAACGAGAGACAAAGCAACGGGCAATAAATGACACGTCTTCCCAGTGGTGTAATAACTTCCCCATCCATCCGTCAACCTCTGTTCACGCATCTCTCTCCCTCTCTGCCATTCGACTTCCTGCTCCTGCCCGTTTCACTACGGCTTGTCTCTCTGGGGAAGAATTACTTGGACGGACAAAGGGATTGATTGAGCCAGGTCACCATTTGATGTTTATTTCTGCTCAAATGAAACCATCTTGTCCCCTCAATAAACCTCTGGCACAGACATTCAGGCAGCACAGACTATGGCCACATGATAAATTCCAATATGATATAACACCTTCATGTGTTCTCCCTGTTTCAGTGTGTTTTCCTAAAAATAACAGCCCTCCCAAATTTACTGTTTCAACATCGTTTTCCATGACGTCGATTTCACATCATATTCCTGTAAATGATGGCTAGCATGTCAAAGTCCCCAGCTCCCTGCTGAGAGAGGAGGCAAAACAAAGACAACAAAAGGGGGAGAGGAGAAGTCTGGAAAAGGGTAGGGGGGTAACGTGGTATTAAAAGAGAGGCGGAGAGAAAAGGTTTTGAAATGTGTAGCGAATAAAAGAAAATAACTGAAGAAAGCAAGATGTGAAGACCAGGAGAAAGCTCAGAAAAAAAAAAAGCGAGAGCTAAATCTGTTGTTTTACAAACATGCAGGGTTGAGGTGATGTGGGCCCCAGAGCAGCGCTTATTTATCTGCGGGGAAAGTCGCGTGTCACCCTTCTCCCTGCCAGCCACCGAGAGGTCATAAATTACCTGTCTGTAAGCCATCAGTCTGCACCAGGGGCGACACCTAACCACAAGCTAACACTCAATCTCACACGCAAACACACATGTACAAATATGTACAGTACACACACACACATTCGTAGGACCAATCCACATGCACTTTCCTCACAGCAGGAGAGAAAAGAAATGAGGCTCACTTTCTGCACAATTGAGTTTAAAAAGTCATTTTGATGCATTTAGTTCATTTCACAAGTGCTATTTTTACACTATGCAACACAGGATAGGACTAAAATAAAGATTCAAATGTTGGATCATTTCATGAGGCAGTGATGTGAGAACAGACTTACACACACTGGCACTTTGATGAATTTTCGTTTTTCTTCAGCAGAAACTTTCAATCACATCCAGTAAGATCCCTTCAGCATTAATAATGCACAAGCTTTTATCTTCCTTCTCTGACCTCTTAAATCACTATCACAAAGCTGCTGGTCATGGAGTTAAGACCCCCTCCTACTTCCCTCTGCTTTGCCTCAATCCATTCCTCTTCATTACCTATAATCTTATCTACCCTCTATTTTTTCCAGAGGAACCATGAGAATCACCAGGATTATTCATAGAGAGAGTCTCTTTTCTCTTAGTAGTCAAACAGCCCAAGTGGCAAAAGTCTGTCTAACACCATTAGTTAGAACCAGTACGGATCTGATTGATTTTTGAAAGAAATTGCCCCTCTCAGTGTGGATACAGGAAAATAAAACAGAACAAAACGGCACCGGTGACCAAGATGCGATGTCATGCTATTGTGTGAAAGATTTGCAACATTTTCCATTTTTCAAGTCCATGTGTTGAGTACACATGTATGTATGTGTGCTTGTGTGCATGTGCCTTTGACTGCAAATGAAAAAGAGAGGGAGAAAATCTGATGAATTGTCTTATATATGGAAACCATCAGCAGTCCAGTGATTAATGGGGTTAATAACGGAGTCTTTTCACAAGCCTGCAGTCCTGTTGTTTTTCTGTTGTGGTGGGATGACTGGGAAATACTACAGCCGGACCACTCATTTGCTCTATCCCATTCTCATTCAAAAACCCATAAACCCAGTTCTTGCTTGCATCTATACCATGTAGCACTATGAGCAGAATAATGTGTAGGTATGTGCACACATGCATCACATAGTGGCTCTGTTTGCATTTGCACACGACACAAAACGACAAACCTTAAATTATTCTCCCAATGCAATTAAAGAACAAATAAATGCTGTTTAGTCTTAGATTAAGGCAGAGAGAATGAGATTTAAACAAAATTATACGGAACAGAGTGCAAGGGTAGTAAAGAGGAAATGGATGACTTCTTTGAGCATTTGGGGCTGCCCTCTGTTAGAGAGATAGATAAACATTTGTTGGATGCCCCTTAACACAGTCAGATGTTGAAACTGCAATAATGAAAATGGCTTCTCGGAAAACATCAGGTGCGGATGGATGTGGTTCAGAATTTTACAATTACTTTAAAAAGCAAATATACCCCATTCTACTTTCACTGTATGTAGAAATTGTCGAATGTGAAACTATGCCACCCTCCATGTGATTATAAGATGCTGGCAAAGGTATTGGCTCTTCATTCGGAAGAGGTAGTTCCATCTATAATGGTTGGACAGTGACGGATTACATGTAACAGCGTTACGTAATCAGGATACCAAAAAAAGGTAACTGTATTCTGTTACAATACAGAAAAATAGACGAAATCAGATAAAGGTACCATTTTGTAAAATCTGGGATTACTCATAGGGTTTACTTTAAGCAGAAAGTTTACATGAAACAGAAAACGCAGTACCTATGTTGTTTGTTTTTGCTGAGTGTGTTTACGCCCCCTCCCAGTCACGCAGACTCTATGCCGACTGGTTCCAGCTCTCAGTGAGTGAACACGGCAGCTGGACCGGAGCAGAGCACAGCCTCCGAGACCGACAGAGGCCAGTTGACCGCTGGGAAGTCCCGAGGTGGTTTTCTTGCCGGGTTTGGCTCTTGGCCCAGGGCTGAGTAAGCTAATAGAACCGCAAGGTGCACGGCTAACGTTAACCTACAGAGTTAATCAGTCACAGATACAGGTAATAGGCTACAGTTAGCGGTTTAGCAAAAAGTAAAGCTATCCACCAAGAAGCTCTGTGTAAATCATCTCAGTACTGGATTCCCTGTTGGTCTCTAAGGTTGTGTTCAGTCCTGTTCATGTTGTGTTCACTGGGAGGCTGAGCGAGGTTTCGTTGGGAGGCTGAGAGGTTTCGTTGGGAGGCTGCTGAGCGAGGTTTCGTTGGCCGCTCTCCGGCTGTTTCCCAACCACGCCCGGCACTGTTCCATCATTCCCTGCTGGGCCCCCCCGCCCCTGTCCTGAAAACCTTGGGTAAAGGTGTAAACACTAATATCCCCTGGTGCTCCGATCTCCCAGTACGGGCAGAGCTAATCTGACCAGTGTTGCACAGCTTACTGAGCTGTTAGCTGTTAACTAACTTCAGCAACAAGTAAAGCCATCTGTCTATCAGGAAACTACGAATAACAGAGTTGAGGTAGAGCAGCCGGGGGAGATCAGAGAGAAAACTAGAATATATTTTCTCCATATTCTAATATATCTACATCAAATATGATCCAGTTTCACCAAAATAAGTGAAAAAATTGTGTTTTTGTACAGTAATTAGTGGGGACCGGCCCCAGAAACACTATGCTTTAGCAGGTCACATTGAGAAATCTTGAGTACAGAAACTACAGAATAAGTCATCAACATTTTAAAATGCTTTTTCAAATGTCAAACTCTTACATATAATCAAGAACACAGGTCTACGAAACGCATTTTTGTCACTGATGGGCCAGATCCTGCCATAGAGCAAAGCATATCATAAAAACATGGATTTTTATTTCTTGGGAATGGAAGATTTTGTACATGTTTCTCTAAAAATACACTGAGCAGAAAACACATCATTGATACTCTCGTCTTCATTTGCCTATTTGGCATTGAAGTAATGCAAAAGTAGATCAGATTACATTACTTTTATTTTGTGATACTTGGATTACGTTACTGATTACATTTTTAACAAATAATTTGTAATTGTACCGGATTACATTTTTAAGGTAATCCTCCTAACCCTGTCTATAGTATATATAGATCAAGTGGGTTTCCTCCAAGGCCATCTTGCTTCGAACAACATGAACCTATATGGACATAAATAAAAATCTACATGTATGCAGATGACGTATTACTCACCCTTAGTAGACCAATATCTTCCTTACCAGCAGTTCTCACATTAATCACCTTTTGGAGATTTTCAGGGTATAAGATTAATCAGAATAAAAGTGAGGCAATACCTTTCAATTCCAATACATTATTGAGGTCAATTAATCATATGCAATCAATATTGTATCCCCTGTAACCAAAATATTTAGTCTGAATGACCTTGTTATCTTCAGTGCAGTGAAGGATTAAATTACAGACAGTTGTACCACGACTCTACGGGGCAGAGCTGAAACTGTTTTAAATTAACATATTACCTTGGCTTACATACATCTAGTGTTACTCTTTGTTTCTTTACAGTTGGTTCAAATGTTATGTTCCCTCTTGACTAAAAACAAATCCTGAATTGCATACAGAAAATTAATTATCCTAATAACTAAAGGGGGACTAGGAGTTCTGAATGTGTTTACTACTACGTCTTGTATGACACTAGGTATCCAATGTCATGGCCATACCAGAAACAAATGGGCAGGGGTGTGGTTGGAGAAGTCAATTTTGGCTGACATAAGGGAATGACCCTGGCATTATTATGGTACCATCCCAGACAACCTGCCTTGCAAAACATTATTTTTCGATTCTATGTTCCATTGCTAGAGTTTTACATAAGAGGTTTGACATTACCAATGGGCAATGTCTTCCATCTTGTCTTATTTTGCACAATCCAACTCTTACGGCTGGGAGAGGCACGCTAAGCAATTGCAGCATCATAATATTATGACAATTATAAGGTTAATCTATAAAGGACACATTTTTCCTAACACATTCTTTCTTTTCAAAATATGCACAACTGTCATCCATCATGAAAAAAATATAGGGTGCAGAGCCTGCCTCTTGCCATGAACAGTATCAGATCCTTTTGAATATGACCTTGTTACGCTGTAATGCCCACAAAGGTTGTACTTCCATTCAGGTGGCTTGGTAAGTAAAGACTTCTTCTCAACTGAAAACTTAAAAGGAATCATGGCTGGAGGATTACCTTGACTTGCCTAACATGGATATTCTGTGTTTAAAACGCAAAAATTTGATTTTGTCTTAGTTTTGCAGGGCATGAGTATAAAAAATTGTAAAAGTGACGAGCAAGTACTGAAAAAGCTCTCAATGCAATGCTGAAACATGGACTTTGCACTGGTTTTTGTAATGTTAGGCCTTTTCTCCTTTAATCCCTCAAACCTTTTAAATCTTCACCCTAGTACAAAAAAGTACATACAAAATGTCATACCTTGTTTTAAATCTCACAGCAATAGCATGTAAACAGGAATAATGGAACTTTTGGTACAGTATTGTATGGCGATCTACAGTAAATCTACTGGCTACATATTATCACCACCAGGTCTCAGTGACTCTCAAAATTACACATAATTCAGAGAATATGGTAAAAACTGTAAACAGCTTGCTTCCTCAATAAAGAAAACTGTATTCATTTTGTCGAAGAGGCTACAGTAGTGTACAAACATGGTATACATCATAGGTATGCTGTTAACACATTAATAAGCAAATGCCGTCAATGTGCAATGTTATTTATAAAATGTTACATGTGACAGTCAATCGCTCATTTCAAGTGAACAAAAAAAGAAAATGGTATGTAATGAAAAAGGCATCAACTGTAATGTACAATAGATGCACCTGTTTCAGTGCTATCTTGGGTAATGTAATTGTGTGCATCTTCTTGAGTTGTATAATGGGGGCAGCCATTATACATGCAGAGTAATGAAAAGATAATTATGAATCCCCAACCATGTTCTGTCATTTGGCAGGCTGTTTAACACAAAGCATACGTTCCAATGAGCTTAGCTAATCTTCACAAGAGACGAGGAAATTGGCTCTTCAACCAACTCCATTCCACTTTTCATCTGTGGACTTGCCAGTTTTGAAATCACATGAAAGATTGGAATATGAGAGCAGAACAAACACATGAAAGCAGGAAAGTATGCGAGAGCAAGGGACAGAGCAGAGGAGAGAGACAAACCGAAACTAGGGTGTGGGCAACTATAAAGAAATGAAAGGGGGGGAGAGAGCACAGCAGCAATGCTAATATGTTTTCCTACCTTAATGCTACTGTAGCGCTGATTGCTTTATCAACCCAGCGAGCTGTATATGAGATGGAAGAAGTGTAAAACGAAGATCGATGAGACTGGTATGCAAGAAATAATGCAACAACAACGTCTGCAGGATGTGTTATGAAAAGAAGTGGAAGAGAAGAGGATGAGAGAGCAATATTGGGCGGAGGTAGCTACCGCATGTCTGCTGAACACTGTAGTTGTCACATCAGGCTATAGGTTACAGTATGTGATTGTGGCAACGAGCCTGAGCTGGCAAGAGTTAATAGGAAGCTGCAACCTCCACCGTTCTCTAATTGCTGTATTAAGTGGTGGGTAGGAAGATAAAAGGGAAAGGTGTAGGGCTAAATGTTTGTGGATCATAAGTTTGAGGTGCAGAGGGGAGAAAATTAGCTGTTGATAAGGCAGCATGGAGGGAATGATGGTGTGTG